>NC_133336.1:12429123-12681928 GCF_042186555.1 Aquarana catesbeiana
GCACTGGGAGGAGGAATTTAAGCTTAGGGGGTAAGTATAAAGATTAGTGCTCAATTTGTGCTTTTTTTTTGGGGGGGGGGGGGGTTATGCTAGTAGGGATGATTGAAGGGTATTTGTGCTAGGAGGGGAAATTTGAGGGGTAGAGGATTTGTACTAGGGGGAGGGACTGGGGGGGGTTGGGGGAAGAGGATTTCTTCTCGAAGGGGAAGTTTGAGGGGTAGAGGATTTTTGCTAGGAGGGGTGATTGGATGGCATTTGTGCTAAGAGGGGAAATCTGGGGGGGGATTTGTGCTAGGAGCAGAGACTGGGGGGAGTAAATCTGTGCTAGGATGGAACATTTTTTTGGGGGGGTTGTACTAGTAGGGATGATTGGGGGGTATTTGTGCTAGGAGGAGAAATTTGGGGGGGGAGGATTTGTGCTAGGAGGGGGGATTTGTGCTGGGATGGGGGGATTTGGAGTGGGGAGGAGAGGAGATTTCTGCTCAGAGGGGAAATTTGACGGGTAAAGGATTTGTGCTAGGAGGGGTGACTTTTTTTGGGGTGGGGTGGGGAGAGAATTTGTACTGGGGGGAGGGACTGGGGTGGTGGGGGAGGATTTGTGCTCAGGAGGGGAAATTTGAGGGGTAAAGGATTTGTGCTAGGAGGGGTGACTTTTTTGGGGGGGGGTTGGGGGGAGAATTTGTACTGGGGGGAGGGACTGGGGGGTGGGGTGGGTGGGAGAGATTTTGTACTGGGGGGAGGGACTGGGGTGGGGGGGGAGAGGATTTGTGCTCAGGAGGGGAAATTTGAGGGGTAAAGGATTTGTGCTAGGAGGGGTGACTTTTTTTTGGGGGGGTTTGGGGGGAGAATTTGTACTGGGGGGAGGGACTGGGGGATGGGGTGGGGGGGGGAGAATTTGTACTGGGGGGAGGGACTGGGGTGGGGGGGGAGAGGATTTGTGCTCAGGAGGGGAAGTTTGAGGGATAGAGGATTTTTGCTAGGAGGGGTGACTTTTTTTAGGGGGGTTTGGGGAGAGAATTTGTACTGGGGGAAGGACTTGGGGGGGGGGGGGATTTGTGCTTAGAGGGGAAATTTGAGGGGTAAAGGATTTTTGCTAGGAGGGGTGATTGTGCTAAGAGGGGAAATCTGGGGGGAGGATTTGTGCTAGGAGTGGGATTTGGGGGAAGAGTGAACATTTTTTTTTTGGGGGGGGGGGGAATAGGGGGACAGATTTGCACTGGGAGGAGGAATTTATGCTTAGGGGGTAAGTATAAGGATAAGGGGGGGTGATCTTTGCTAACACGCAGGGCTGATACATCTTGGGGGGGAGGGGGCAGTTTGGAATGTTGGGCCTGGGCTCTAGGTGACCTTTGTCCCGGGACTGTCGCTCGGTGTACAATGTTACATTTCTTCTATTCTATTAGTCGATGTTTCGATATTTAGATACAATCTTCCGCTCTTTAGCTCATCCAAGTCAATATGTTTCTTTCTTTTCACACTTCGGAGACCCGGAATGAAGGTTTTGGCTGCAGACAGCGAGAAGTTTAATTAAAGGCGATCCGACGTCAGTGGATGAAACTTTGTATCGCTCTGCGATTTTACGGCCCCGGCGGAATATCCCCATCGCGGGGCGCAGCTCTGGGTTGTGGGGAGATATGTATGGGGGGGGGATATCTCACATTGTAATGGAGAAGACACATGCTGGAGCCATGCGTGGTTTTTCAATCTGTCCGGAGCGAGTTTTTCCAGGGGCCGGCTCCGCCTCGCGCTTACGCTTCAGAAATAATAATTTGCGGATTATTCCGTCAATACCGGCTTATGGATCTCTAATCCCGACAGTTTCCTGCAGACTTTGGCAGGGACGAGCCTTATCTGTCTGTGATTGAACTTCAACAACCTCGAGGGCTGCCAGGGCTTCGGGGAATTCCTATTCTTCTTTTCTTTTTGGTTATGTAATTAACTTCCACCCATTTCTTGTTTTATTCTTTTATTAAAAAAACCTTCGCTTAAGCTGAGCTGTAGGTCCTGGTGAAAGGAGCGTTAGAGAATAAGCATAGGTGTGTGCAGCCTCTTGAATTAGGTCAAACACATATGTGTATCAGTGGCGGCTGGTGTGGTTGTTTGCCCCCCTCCCCGGCAGCACCACAAACCCTCCAGCCCCCCCCCCACCTGCTTGCTGTCTTCCCCCATCTAGGTGGCAGGTGGCGGGCATCAGCCAGTGGGCATCGGCAGCGGGAACCGGGCATCTCCTCCATCTCGGTGGCCGTGCGTCTCCTCCCCTCCTCCTAGGCATCCAGTAGGATCGCCTGTCCTTTCAGCCTATCGGGTGATGGGTCTCACGATCCGCTCCCTGATTGGCCGGGAGGAGGATCAGTGTTTCAATAGCGAATTTTCATTTGCTATTGTACCACACCTGGATGGGCTCCGTACGCCTTCTCTGTGCCCCGAGCCCACCCTATTTTGAAGCCTATTAGAGCCTCGGGCTCTAATCAGGTGCGTCAAACACCCCCCCTCCATTGGAATCCATGCATCCGGTGTCCTAAAAGGGAGTAGAGGCATGGATGGGGGGGGTGGCGCCCGTGCACCCTTAATGGACAGGTCGCCCCTGATGTGTATATATATATATATATATATATATATATATATATATATATATATATATACAGTCAGGTCCATAGATATTGGGACATCGGTCCATAAATATTGGGACATCAACACAATTCTAATTTTTTTGGCTCTATACACCACCACATAGATTTGAAATGAAACAAACAAGATGTGCTTTAATTTGAGGTTATTTACATCCAAATCAGGTGAACGGTGTAGAAATTACAACAGTTTGTTGCACTTTTTAAGGGACCAAAAGTAATGGGACAGATTAACAATCATCCGTCAAACTTTCACTTTTTAATACTTGGTTGCAAATCCTTTGCAGTCAATTACAGCCTGAAATCTGAAACACATAGACATCACCAGACGCTGGGTTTCATCCCTGGTGATGCTCTGCCAGGTCTCTACTGCAACTGTCTTCAGTTCCTGCTTGTTCTTGGGGCATTTTCCCTTCAGTTTTGTCTTCAGCAAGTGAAATGCATGCTCAATCGGATTCAGGTCAGGTGATTGACTTGGCCATTGCATAACATTCCACTTCTTTCCCTTAAAAAACACTTTGGTTGCTTTCGCAGTATGCTTCGGGTTATTGTCCATCTGCACTGTGAAGCGCCGTCCAATGAGTTCTGAAGCATTTTGCAGATAATAATATAAACACTTCAGAATTCATCCTGCTGCTTTTGTCAGCAGTCACATCATCAATAAATACAAGAGAACCAGTTCCATTGGCAGCCATACATGCCCACGCCATGACACTACCACCACCATGCTTCACTGATGAGGTGGTATGCTTTGGATCATGAGCAGTTCCTTTCCTTCTCCATACTCTTCTCTTCCCATCACTCTGGTACAAGTTGATCTTGGTCTCATCTGTCCATAGGATGTTGTTCCAGAACTGTGAAGGCTTTTTTAGATGTTGTTTGACAAACTCTAATCTGGCCTTCTTGTTTTTGAGGCTCACCAATGGTTTACATCTTGTGGTGAACCCTCTGTATTCACTCTGGTGAAGTCTTCTCTTGATTGTTGACTTTGACACACATACACCGACCTCCTGGAGAATGTTCTTGATCTGGCCAACTGTTATGAAGGGTGTTTTCTTCACCAGGGAAAGAATTCTTCGGTCATCCACTACAGTTGTTTTCCGTGGTCTTCCGGGTCTTTTGGTGTTGCTGAGCTCACCGGTGCGTTCAACTGTGGCCAAACAGTTGATTTGGCCACACCTAATGTTTTTGCTATCTCTCTGATGGGTTTATTTTGTTTTTTCAGCCTAATGATGGCTTGCTTCACTGATAGTGACAGCTCTTTGGATCTCATATTGAGAGTTGACAGCAACAGATTCCAAATGCAAATAGCACACTTGAAATGAACTTTGGACCTTTAATCTACTCCTCGTAAATGGGATAATGAGGGAATAACACACACCTGGCCATGGAACAGCTGAGCAGCCAATTGTCCCATTACCATTCACATTAATTTACCAGTACCCAGTTATATTATTATTATGTACATTTAGGAAAGAATCCAGGTCTTTTTTAAAGCAATCTACTGAACTGGCCAGAACCACCTCTGGAGGGAGTCTATTCCACATTTTCACAGCTCTCACTGTGAAGAAACCTTTCCGTATTCGGAAATTAAATCCCCTTTCCTCCAGACCTAAAGAGTATCCAAAACATGGACAGTGTCAGTAGGGCAGAGACTGCTGTCCGTAGGGCAGTGGATACATTTTTACAAATGTTTAAAAAGCCCTATTTGGGGGGGTCTTTGGTGAAATATCAGGGATCTAAACAGACCCCTGATGTCTAATTTTTGAGACAGAGAAAGGTACTGAGGACAGAGATTCCCCGGTCCCTTTGTCTGCAGCCTCAGCTGTACTAGATATTGAGTGAATGGGAAGTGATCTGTGCTCAGAGGCTTCCGGTTCATTCACAATCTGAAGCATAGGAAACACAGTTTACTATGTTTCGGTTATGAATGCACAAAGTGAGTGATCAGTACTGATCACTCACTCTGTTCATTCAATAAAGGAGGGGGCTAGTAAATGACATATTTACTGGCCCCTTTCCTCGCTTTCCATCTTGAAACATCTGCCACAGCAGGAGAGGAGGGAATCCGGCAGTGCTGCGGGGGAAGGGTGGGGAACAGGGGGGTAGCAGGGAGACAAAATCCAACAAATTAGTTAATCCGTAAGTATTAGAATTAACAAAAACTCGTTTAACAAATTTTTCCGAAAATTCATAAATTCGAAAATCCCCAAAAAAAAAATCGAAAAATAACAATGAAAATCCGAAAATTGCAAAGAATGAAAATCCAAAAATAAGAAAGAAAAGTCCGAAAAATTTGAAAATCCAAAATAATAACTAACTAATAATAATAACAAATAAATCATTCAAGTATTGGAATTTCCTTTCAAATTTGGCTGTTATTGAATGTAACAAATATGAATTTATCCGAAGTTACAAAGTGCCGCATTTAAACAAATTAAATGCAAGTAATTAATAATAATAATAAATAATAACAATAATAAAAACATTTTATTATTATTATTTATTATTATTCATTTGTTACGTTCCATTCATTTAGATGCGGCATTGGTTATTTTGGATAATTCACAACTTCAGATAAATTCGTATTTGTTACGTTCATAAGCAGCCAAATTTGAAGGGAAAGTCCAATACCTATAAATTAATAGTTTGTTATTTTTAGTTAGTTATTATTTCAGATCTTTGAATTTTCAGGTTTTCGGATTTTCAGATTTTCAAATTTTTTCGAATTTACGAATTTTAGATTTTACGAATACCGCATCTAAGCGAATGGAACATAACGAATCAGAATTTTTCTAAAGTTACCAATTTATTCGAAATAACGAATTTCGATCATAATTAATGACCCGGAAAAAAAAAAAAAAAAAAAAAGAAACGAAACTGAAACAAAAACGAACACATTTTTCGGCAGTGCACATGCCTAGTCTGGAAGAGTACAAGTCCCTGCCCTGCTCCTCACCTGTTAGAACAGTGTCCCTCCATTCTGAAGCTTTAACCCTCCGCCCATCTTGTGCCCCCACTCCATGCCAGAGACCTCCTCCTGACATTCCCAGCCTTTGACCTTCATATCCCCAAAGGAAAGAATGTCCACATGGCATTAGCAGCCCCCCCAGTTCTGCATTCTTGCCCTGGGCACTGGACAGAGCTGTCCTGGTACTGGGTCAGGAGGTCTACAGCCGGTTCTTCTGGGTTCAGGTCTACCTCTCCCCGCTCTCCAGCCTTGTCCAGGGCCTCCACTTGTTGCAGAAGTTTTCTTTTTCCAGGTCTGGTGGTGCGGCGACTGTCGTGATTGAAGATAGATCTACACCAGGGACATTATTTCTTTTTTAATAAGGGAATGTGTCTTCATTCACTTTTTACACTTTTTTGGTGAATGGGTAGGGGTATTATGTACCCCATACTCATACAAATGGGGGGGGGTTGGGGGGCCCCCTTGTCAAAGCCCCCTGCCCACAGACTAGGGGCATTGCTAGGTGGCAAAAAGACCAGGGGCTTCAGCCCAAAGTCCGAGCCCAATGACCTACCTGACATACATGCACTGACCTACCTGACAGACATACACTGACCTACCTACCTGACATACATATACTGACCTACCTACCTGACATACATACACTGACCTACCTACCTGACATACATATACTGACCTACCTACCTGACATACATACACTGACCTACCTACCTGACATACATATACTGACCTACCTACCTGACATACATACACTGACCTACCTACCTGACATACATATACTGACCTACCTACCTGACATACATACACTGTCCTACCTGACCAGGAGGCAGACTTCATGTGTCCTGCTGCAGCTCAGCCGTAGTGTGCGGTGTGCAGCACGCCCATCATCTTCATCACAGCAGGCAGCCAGAGACAGAGGAGAAGAGGAGAGCCGCCTGCCCGAGCGGGGAGCGGGGATCTCATAGTGATGTGGCACGGCAGCCGCATTGTAATTCCCGCCTTCGGGGGCCTGCAGCGCCTGCGATGAACATCACATGTCCCTCGGTCCCAGCATTGGACCAGTGGGACGTCCATCATAGGCGCTGCAGGCTCCAGAAGGCGGGACCTATGTCACTTGGCCACACTGGGCCGCGCTCGGGATCAGATCAATCCCCGCTCAGCGGCGGTGCTCATGGCTAATAATAGAATCGTGCATACCCGGGAATTTTTGGTAACCCACTCGGGGCTCCAGCCCCCCTCAGCTCCCCCTCCCGACGCCACTGCCGCAGACCTCCTACAACCACCACCCAGGGTTGTGGGGAAGAGGCTCTTGTACAAGGTGCTTTGGGGTGGGGGGGCAGAGCCCCCTCTGCCCCAAAGCATCCCCCCATGTTGAGAACACGTGGCCTGGTATGGTTCAGGAGGGGGGTGTTGGGCGTTCGCTGGCCTGATGGTCTGCATGCTTGGATAAGGGTCTGGGGTGGATTTTGGGGAGACCCCACTTCATTTTTTTTATATTATTTTCGTGTGGGGTTCCCCTTAGAATCCATACCAGACCCAAAGGGACCCCACACTATTTTTTTCTTTATTGCCAGCATTCTTTTGTTTACATGCCAGCCTCCTGACAGCTGATGGGTCATCGGTTGTTAAGGACGTGGTGGCCGGCTTCCTGACCCGCTCCTTAAAACCAGCAATTCTTCACACAGAACTCGAAACGGTCGATCCTTTTTCGACCTAACCGAATTCGAATCATTCCGAACATCTGGAATACATTAGAAGATTAATAAACACAATTTAATTAAACAAAACGAAACGAAACAAATTCCAAAACGGATCAACAAAATGAAATTAGTAACATAACGAATCTATCCGGAACTAAACACATTTTTCTCTTCTGCACATGTCTATGCCTCAAATGCCTCAGCACTGGCAGCATGTGCACTGGCCCTTTAAGGCAGCACCTGTCAGCAAAATTGGCTGTGACATCGGCTCAATCGCATGGAGACCCAGCACCGGAGCGCACCGGAGCGAGGCACAAGGGAGCGTGACACCATCAACACCATCAAACGCAGAGCATGCCCAAATGTCAATTGAACTCTTTGATTGCATGCTCTGCTGTCCCGGGGGTTCTCTGCAACAAAGCTAATCTTCCTGGTTTCAGCACCAGAATTCAAAGGAATGTTGGGTGTACTTTTGTGGGCAAACTTTTGTATTTATAACTTTTTTTTAAATATATATACTTATCTTTTTACCAAGTCTTCAGGGTGTTCACATGACGTGCGGGCTCGTCTTTCTCTTCAGATCTTCTCCTGTAGGTGGGAGATCCTGAATAACACTTAGAGGAGTTCTGACATAATGACATCAATGTGGATATTTGCATCTTTAGACTGTCAGCACGGAGCACCACCTCAATCAAATGACTCCATGACACCCTGCAGTGCACTCACAGTATGCCCTCAGTCTTCCAGGTTAGATACCGGTAAACATCACTCCTCCTGGGAGACTGAGGACATCTTGTGGCAGAGAAGAGGTACTGCAGGGGATAGCACAAAATGTGAGTACAGTGGAACCTTGGTTTACGAGTAATGTGGTTAGCGAGCGTTTTGAAAGACGAGCAACTTTTTTTTTAAAATTCTGACTCGGTTTGCGAGTGTTGTCTCGCAAAACGAGCAGAATTCAAACTAATGGGGTGCGCAGTACCGCATTTGGCCAAAGGTGCGGGGGCATCGGGGACACTCGGAACGGCTCGGAGCCATTCGGAAATACTCATAATGTCTTGGAAATACTCGGAAACACTTGGAAATACTCTGTTCCTGAGTGTTATCGAGGCTTTCCGAGCTGTCCCAGAGTATTTCTGAGGCTCTCTGGCGCCCCCCTCCACCTCTGGCCACATGCGGTATTGCATGTAATAGAAGTCAATGCTGAATGAATTATCTCCATTTCCATTGACTTCTGAATGAATGAATGAATGAATGAATAATTTGTATAGCGCTGCAAATGCGAACTGAATCGCCTCAAGGCGAAACTCGCTTTGATATGCGAGTGCTTTGGATTACAAGCATTCTCCTGGATTGGATTATGCTCGTAATCCGAGGTTCCACTGTATTGTGGTCCTTTTTTTTTCTTTAAATACATTTGCACCTTAAATTTGCACAAATTTGAGCTTTTAAGGAAACTGCAAGAAGCTTCTGATAGGGCAGGGGTCTCAAACTACCCATGCCGAAAATTATTTTAGGCTGGTGGTCTAACTGGTGGCCCTCCAGCTTTTGCAAAACTACAAATCCCATGAGTCATTGCAAGGCTGACAGTTACAAGCATGGCAGAGGCATGATGGGACTTGTAGTTTCACAACAGCTGGAGGGCCACCAGTTAGAGACCCCTGTAATAGGGCCACCAGCCTAAAATAATTTTCGGCATGGGTTAATCGGCTGTATTTAGTCTAACATTATGATATAAAACCAATCACCTGATGCAGAAATCCTGCCTGTATAAAGCAAGCTCCTTTATTCATGGTCAGAACCAACTCTAGTGCCCTCTAGTGGCGACAACCTTGTGTGTCATCGTACGTACCGCATGTTTCCAAACTGTGACATTTTTGTAAATTAGTGCTATCACTCCCTACAAAATCTAAAATACTCTATATGGAATAATAGACCATAAGTTAAATTCGCAAAGCTTTGCACCAGGATAAGGACTTTGACTTGTAGCCCAGCTATGTGACTGTCATTTTGCAAATCTCAGCTAAAAATATTAGGGCTGCAGAAATTAAAGATGAATTCTTCGATTAATCATTCATTTTTTTGATCGATCAAAATTTTTTTGATCGGTAGGCTGCCTGCCCTGGGGCCGCTTTGGGCCAAGCTGTGGCTGCAGCTTGGCCCGATTATGGGCACGGTGAGACTGCATTATGGGCACGGTGAGGCTGCGATTATACTCACGGCGAGGCTGCGATTATAGGCACGGCGAGGCTGCGATTATGGGCACGGTGAGGCTGCGAATATGGGCACGGTGAGACTGCATTATGGACACAGTGAGGCTGTGATTATAGGCATGACGAGGCTGCGATTATGGGCACGGTGAGGCTGCGAATATGGGCACGGTGAGACTGCATTATGGGCACAGTGAGGCTGTGATTATAGGCATGACGAGGCTGCGATTATGGGCACGGTGAGCCAGCATTATGGGAACGCTGAGGCTGTGATTATGGGCATGGTGAGGCTGCGATTATGGGCACGGTGAGGCTGCGATTATGGGCACGGTGAGGCTGTGAATATGGGCACGGTGAGACTGCATTATGGGCACAGTGAGGCTGTGATTATAGGCATGACGAGGCTGCGATTATGGGCACGGTGAGCCAGCATTATGGGAACAGTGAGGCTGCAATTATGGGCATGGTGAGACTGCATTATGGGCACGGTGAGACTGCATTATGGGCACGGTGAGGCTGCGATTATGGGCACGATGAGGCTGTGATTATAGGCATGACGAGGCTGCGATTATGGGCACGGTGAGCTAGCATTATGGGAATAGTAAGGCTGCTATTTTGGGCATGGTGAGACTGCATTATGGGCACGGTGAGGCTGCGATTATGGGCACGGTGAGACTGCATTATGGGCACGGTGAGGCTGCGATGATGGGCATGGTGAGGCTGCGATGATGGGCACAGTGAGACTGCATTATGGGCATGGTGAGGCTGCAATTATGGGCACGGTGAGGCTGCGATTATGGGCACGGTGAAGCTGCTATTATGGGCACGGTGAGACTGCATTATGGGCACGGTGAGGCTGCGATTATGGGCATGGTGAGGCTGCGATTATGGGCACGGTGAGACTGCATTATGGGCACGGTGAGGCTGCGATTATGGGCACGGTGAGACTGCATTATGGACACGGTGAGGCTCCGATTATGGGCATGGTGAGGCTGCGATTATGGGCACGGTGAGACTGCATTATGGGCACGGTGAGGCTGCGATTATGGGCACGGTGAGACTGCATTATGGGCACGGTGAGGCTGCGATTATGGGCATGGTGAGGCTGAGTTTATGACGTGTGACGTCCTAGCCATGCCCCTCTATGTCCGGCTTCGGCCGTTGCCATACCAACGGTGCTAAATCAGCTAAAAGTAGTTGGATCTGTATGTGCGTTATAACTAATCGAAAATTAGTCGATTAATCGATTAAAAAAATTGATTAATCGAACACGAAAATTTTAATCAGTAACAGCCCTAAAAAATAACTGTCACTTATTTAAAGAAAGATCCTTTGTGAATTGAGCCTCTTATATTTAGCTTTCCATTTTATTAAATAAACTGCCTGCAACAACGTATAAAAAAAATAAAATCATGGTTGTCTGTGCCCGATTTCCAGTAGAGGTATTATGTTCTGCCATTGCACCCGACAACTGTTTGTGGTTTTTTTATACCGACATATTTTACTATAAAATTGTTCTCTGCGTGTTAAATCCAATTCATATCATTTACTATTGTTTGTCTTGGCTTTGTAAAATATGACTTATTGAAGAACAATGACTACAATACAAACATGTAAACTCCATTTGATTTATTAGAATTTCTTTCTTGTAAAATAGTTCTGAAGTTCTTGCAAAGTTTTGTTTGGAGAGAGAGTCGCTCATGATGTGAGGAACGGAGAAATGTTCAGAATTTCCTGTAAAATGTAACAACATTGTGCAACGGTGACATCCCTTCTGTGACTTTTTTTTTTTTTTAAATTGGTGCTTTTACTCCTACAAAAATCTAATATACACTATATGAACCAAAGTTAATGACCATCATAACTACAGTGCCTTGAAAAAGTATTCATACCCCTTGAAATTTTCCACACTTTGTCGCGTTACAACCAAAGTACCTAAATGTATTTTATTGGGATTTTATGTGATAGACCAACACAAAGTGGCACATAATTGTGAAGTGGAAGGAAAATGATAAATGGTTTTCAACCTGTGTGTAACTTAATCTCAGTATAAATACAGCTGTTCTGTGAAGCCCTCAGAGGTTTGTTAGAGAACCTTAGTGAACAAGCAGCATCATGAAGGCCAAGGAACACACCAGACAGGTCAGGGATAAAGTTGTGGAGAAGTATAAAGCAGGGTTAGGTTATAAAAAAAATATCCAAAGCTTTGAACATCTCACGGAGCTCTGTTCAATCCATCATCCGAAAATGGAAAGAGTATGGCACAACTGCAAACCTACCAAGACATGGCCGTCCACCTAAACTGACCGGCCGGGCAAGGAGAGCATTCATCAGAGAAGAGCCAAGAGGTCCATGGCAACTCTGGAGGAGCTGCAGAGATCCACAGCTCAGGTGGGAGAATCTGTCCACAGGACAACTATTAGTCGTGTTCTCCACAAATCTGCCCTTTATGGAAGAGTGACAAGAAGAAAGACATTGGTGAAAGAAAGTCATAAGAAGTCCTGTTTGCAGTTTGTGAGAAGCCATGTGGAGGACACAGCAAACATGTGGAAGAAGGTGATCTGGTCAGATGAGACCAAAATTCAACTTTTTGGCCTAAAAGCAAAATGCTATGTGTGGGGGAAAACTAACTCTGCACATCACCCTGAACACACCATCCCCACCGTGAAACATGGTGGTGGCAGCATCATGTGGTGGGGGTGCTTTTCTTCAGCAGGGACAGGGAAGCTGGTCAGAGTTGATGGGAAGATGGATGGAGCCAAATACAGGACAATCTTAGAAGAAAACCTGTTAGAGTCTGCAAAAGACTTGAGACTGGGGCGGAGGTTCACCTTCCAACAGGACAACAACCCGAAACATACAGCCAGAGCTACAATGGAATGGTTTAGATCAAAGCATATTCATGTGTTAGAATGGCCCAGTCACAGTCCAGACCTAAATCTAATTGAGAATCTGTGGCAAGACTTCAAAATTGCTGTTCACAGACACTCTCCATCCAATCTGACAGAGCTTGAGATATTTTGCAAAGAAGAAGAATGGGCAGAAATGTCCCTCTCTAGATGTGCAAAGCTGGTAGAGACATCCCCAAAAAGACTTGCAGCTGTAATTGCAGAGAAAGGCGGTTCTACAAAGTATTGACTCGGGGGGGGCGCCATACAAATGCCCCCCACACTTTTCACATATTTATTTGTAAAAAATATTGAAAACCATTTATCATTTTCCTTCCACTTCACAATTATGTGCCACTTTGTGTTGGTCTATCACATAAAATCCCAATAAAATACATTTACGTTTTTGGTTGTAACATGACAAATCATTTGTGAGGTCATGTACTGATGCTGGATGAGAAGATCTGGCTTGCATTCTGTGTTCCAAATCCTCCCAACTGGTTAAACACTTGAGTTCCACCACCACCCATCACACCTATATAAGCTTGTTGGACCTCCCATTCCAGCATCCCTTTAGCCGTTAACATAGAGTTGCCCACCCCCATTTCCCAAGGCCATTAATATAGAGTCCCTGCTTTGCTGCTACAACATCCTCCACTCTTCTGGTAAGACTTTTCACAGATTCTGGAGTGCCTGGAAATTTGTGCCCAAATGTGAGGTCAGGTCCTGATATGGGAGGAGAAGACCTGTCTGACATTTGGTGTTCCAAGTCAGTATGGTTGAGGTTAGAGCTCGGTGCAGGACACTCACATTCCTCCACACCAAACTGGTCAAACCAGTGGACCTGGCTACACTGTTCTGGGAAGGCTTTCCTCAAGATTTTGGAGCGTGTCTCGGAATTTGGTCCTATTCTGCCAAAAGAGCATTTGTGAGGCAGGTACTGATGTTGGAGGAAAAGAACTGTCTCACCATCTGTATACCAATTCATCCCAAAGGTGTTTAGCAGGAATGAGGTCAATGCTCTGTGCAGGACACTCAAGCTCCTATACCCATCACACCTATATGTGCTTGTTGGACATCCCATTCCAGACCCTTTAGTGATTAACATGGAGTTGCCCTCCCCATCTCCCAAGGCCATTATTATGGAATTGACCCCTTTGCTGCCACAACATCCTCCACTCTCCTGGGAAGCCTCTGTGGGAATCTGTGCCCAATTGTGAGATCAGGTCCTGATATGGGGTGAGAGAACCTAGCTCACATTCAGTGTTCCATTTCGTCCCAAAGGTGTTCAGTAGGGTTGAGGTCAGGGCTCTCTACAGGACATTCAAGTTCCTCAACACCAAACTATTCAAACCATGTCTTTATTGGGCTGGCTCCATTCTTCCGGGAAGACTTCCTAAAAAAAAAAGTGTGTCATTTTGGAGTGCATCTGTGGGAATTTCTGCCCATTCACCCAAAAAAGGATTTGTGAGGTCAAGTATTGATGCTGAAAAAAACTGGCTCACGACCCAATTCATCCCAAAGGTGTTCAATTGGATTGAGGTCACGGGGCTCTGTGCAGGACACTTGAGTCCCTCAAAACCAACCTGGTCAAACCATGTCTTTATGGAGATGTTGGATGAGAAGACCTGGCTCATTCTAATTCATCCCAAAGGTGCTCAGGAGGGATGAGGTCGGGGCTTTGTGCAGGACATTTATGTTCCTCAACACCAACCTGGTCAAACCATGTCTTTATGGACCCGCCTCCACTGTTCTGGGAAGGCTTCCCTTAAGATTTTGGAGTGTGTCTCGGAATTTTTTTTCTGATTTTGCCAAAAGAGTATTTGTAAAGTAAGGTACTGATGTTGGAGGAAAAGACCTGTCTCACTTTTGGCGTTCCAATTCATCCCAAAGGTGTTAAGTAGGGTTGGGGTCAGGGCTCTGTGCAGGACACTCATGTTCCTCAACACCAAACTGGTCAAATCGTGCCACGTCTTTATGGAACTGGCTTATTGTAGATGTGAAATTAAAGTGGTTGTAAAGGCTCCGTTTTTTTTTTTTTTTTTTATAACAAACATGTTCTATTTACCTGCTCTGTGCAATGGTATTGCACATAGCGGCCCCGAACTTCCTCTTCTGAGGTCCACGCCAACGCTCTAGGCTCCTTCTCCTCTGTGTGTGTGCCCCCATAGCAAGCCGCTTGCTAAGGGGGCACACATGCGTGCATCATACCAAGTTGGGCTGTATGCATCTATTGACACACACACATCGTGGCTCGGCCCCGGCCTCCGCTCCCTCCTCATAAGATTTTATTAACAGCAGCAGGAACCAATGGCCTGAATCCTGAGAGAGAGAGAGACCAGCGCTGCTGCAGAAGGGCACAGTGCTGGATCCAGAGGGAACTCAGGTGAGTATTGGGTGGGTGGCACTGGAACAAGCCTCTTGCTTTGGGGGGCGCATGTGCCGGCTCAAAGTTTTGCCCTTGGTCTTTAAGGGGTTAAAATATACCATGGTATGAATTCAAGGGTAAATGTGAGATGCAGTGCAGGACTGAAAATAACCTCTCTATTAATTATTATTATTATTGCTAATAATATTACATATGCTAATTAACCACTTCAATACCCCCCCCCCCCCCTTCCCGCCCAGGCCAATTTTCAGCTTTCAGTGCTGTCACACTTGAATGACAATTACACAGTCATGCTACACTTTACACATATGACATTTTTTTTTTTTTTCACACAAACAGAGCTTTATTTTGGTAGTATTTAATCACCACTGTTTTTTTTTTATTTTTTGCTAAATAAACTAAAAAAAGACAAAAAAAGAATATGAAAATAAATAAATAAATAAATAATAATAAAAAAAAAAAAAAATTGAAAAAAAATAAATGTTTTTTCTTCCTTCCTGTTATAAAATTTTGCAAATAAATAATCTTTCTTCATAAATTGAGGCCAGATTGCATTCTGCTTCATTTCTTTGGTGAAAATAATCCAAATCAGTGTATATTATTTAGTCTGTAGGAGTTATAGAGTCCACAAACTATGGGATACACCCACCGGCCACGTTATTAGGTCCCCCTTGCTAGTAGAGTGTTGGACCCCCTTTATTAGGTCCCCCTTGCTAGTAGTGGGTTGGACTCCTTTGGCCTTCATTCTTGGTGGCATAGATACAACGAGGTGTTGGAAACGTTCCTCAGAGATTTTGGTCCATAGTGACATGATGACATCACACAGTTGCTGCAGATTTGTCGGCTGCACATCCATGATGCGAATCTCCCCGTCCAACCACATCCCAAAGGTGCTCTATTGGATGAGATGTGGTGAGTGTGGAGGCCATTGGAGGACAGGGACCTCATTGTCCAGTGGTGAGATGATTGGAGCTTTGTGACATGGCGCATTATCCTGCTGGAAGGAGCCATCAGAAGATGGGGACACTGTAGTCATAAAGGGATGGACATGGTCAGCAACAATACTCAGGGGGGCCGTGGTGTATAAACCATGGGGGGGCCCAAAGTGTGCCAAGAAAATATCCCCCCCACCATTATACCCCCACCACCAGCCTGAACCGGTGATACAAGGCAGGATGGATCCATGTGCCAAATTCTGACCCCACCATCTGAACGTCGCAGCTGAAATCCAGACTCATCAGACCGGGCAACGTTTTTCCAATCTTCTATTGTCCAGTTTTGATGATCCTGTGCCAATTGTAGCCTCAGTTTCCTGTTCTTAGCTGGCAGGAGTGGCACCCGGTGTGGTCTTCTGCTGCTGTAGCCCATCTGCTTCAAAGTTGGATGTGTTGTGCATTCAGAGATGGTATTCTGCATACCTTGGATGTAACGAGAGGTTATTTGAGTTATTGTTGTCTTTCTATAATCTGGAACCAGTCTGCCCATTCTCCTCTGACCTCTGACATCAACAAGGCATTTTCCTCCACACAACTGCCGCTCACTGGATATTTTCTCTTTTTCCCACCATTCTTTGTAAACCCGAGAGATGGTTGTGTGCGAAAATCCTAGAAATCCTCAGACCAGCCCGTCTGCCACCAACAACCATGCCACGTTTAAAGTCACTTACATCCCCTTTCTTCCCCATTCTGATGCTCGGTTTGAACTTCAGCAAGTTGTCTTAACCACGTCTAGATGCAAAAATGTATTAAGTTGCTGCCATGTGATTGACCGATTAGCAATCTGCGTTTCCAAGCAATTCAACAGGTGTACCTAATAAAGTGACCAGTGAGTGTGAACATATATGCAGTATCTCACAAAAGTGAGTACACCCCTCAGTCACATTTGTGTAAATATTTTCTTCTATGTTTTCATGTGACAACTAGGGATGAGCCGAACACCCCCCGGTTCGGTTCGCACCAGAACTTGCGAACAGACCAAAACTTTGCACAAACTTTAGAACCCCATTGAAGTCTATGGGACTCGAACGTTCAAAATCAAAAGTGCTCATTTTAAAGGCTGATTTTCATGGTATTGTCCTAAAAAGTGTTTGGGGACCCGGGTCCTGCCCCAGGGGACATGGATCAATGCAAAAAAAGTTTTAAAAACAGCAGTTTTTTCGGGAGCAGTGGTTTTAATAAGGCTTAAAGTCAAACAATAAAAGTGTAATATTCCTTTAAATTTCGTACCTGGGGGGTGTCTATAGTATGCCTGTAAAGGGGCGCATGTTTCCCGTGTTTAGAACAGTCTGACAGCAAAATGACATTTCAAAGGAAAAAAAGTCATTTAAAACTACTTGCGGCTATTAATGAATTGCCGGTCCGACAATACACATAAAAGTTCATTGATAAAAACGGCATGGGAATTCCCCACAGGGGAACCCCAAACCAAAATTTAAAAAAAAAATGACGTAGGGGTCCCCCTCAAAATTCATACCAGACCCTTCAGGTCTGGTATGGATTTTAAGGGGAACCCCACGCCAAAATTTAAAAAAAAATTGGCGTGGGGTCCCCCCAAAAATCCATACCAGACCCTTATCCGAGCACGCAACCTGGCAGGCCGCAGGAAAAGAGGGGGGAACGAGAGAGCGCCCCCCCTCCTGAACCATACCAGGCCACATGCCCTCAACATTGGGAGGGTGCTTTGAGGTAGTCCACCAAAACACCTTGTCCCTATGTTGATGAGGACAAGGGCCTCATCCCCACAACCCTTGGCCAGTGTTTGTGGGGGTCTGCGGGCGGGGGGCTTATCGGAATCTGGAAGCCCCCTTTAACAAGGGGACCTCCAGATCCCGCCCCCCCCCCGTGTGAAATGGTAAGGGCCTACCATTTCACCAAAAAACTGTCAAAAATGTTAAAAATTACAAGAGACAGTTTTTGACAATTCCTTTATTTAAAGTCTTCTTTTTTCCATCTTCTTTCTTCTATCTTCCTTCGGTTTCTTCCTCCATCTTCTTCTTCCTCCGATCCTCTGCTTTTTTCTCAGGTGTTCTCGTCCGGCATCTGCCTGCGCGGCATCTTCTTCTCTTCATCTTCTTATCTTCATCTTCTTCTCTTCATCTTCTTTTCGCCCGCTCCAAATCCATGATTGGATGGGAGGCTCCCGCTGTGTGACGCTTCTCGTCTTCTGACTGTTCTTAAATAACGGAGGGCGGGGCCACCCGGTGACCCCGCCCCAATCTGACGCACAGGAATTTGACGGGGACTTCCCTGTGGCATTCCCGTGACGTCAGAGGGGGCGGAGTCAAAAGAAGATGAAGAGAAGAAGATGCCGTGGAGGGAGATGCCGGACGAGAACACCGGAGAAAGAAGCAGAGGATCGGAAGAAGAAGAAGATGGAGGAAGAAACCGAAGGAAGATAGAAGAAAGAAGATAGAAGATTAAAAAAGAAGACTTTAAATAAAGGAATTGTCAAAAACTGTCTCTTGTCATTTTTAACATTTTTGACAGTTTTTTTGTGAAATGGTAGGGGTACAAAACCCTTACCATTTCACACAGGGGGGGCCGGGATCTGGGGGTCCCCTTGTTAAAGGGGGCTTCCAGATTCCGATAAGCCCCCCGCCCACAGACCCCCACAACCACCGGCCAAGGGTTGTGGGGATGAGGCCCTTGTCCTCATCACAAGGTGCTTTGGTGGGCTACCCCAAAGCACCCTCCCAATGTTGAGGGCATGTGGCTTGGTACGGTTCAGGAGGGGGGGCGCTCTCTCATCCCCCCTCTTTTCCTGCGGCCTGCCAGGTTGCGTGCTCGGATAAGGGTCTGGTATGGATTTTTGGGGGGACCCCACGCCAATTTTCTTTTTAATTTTGGCGCGGGGTTCCCCTTAATATCCGTACCAGACCTGAAGGGCCTGGTATGGGATTTAGGGGTACCCCCACGCCAGTTTTTTTTTTTATTTTGGTTCGGGGTTCCCTTGTGGGGAAATCCCATGCAGTTTTTATCAATGAACTTTTATGTGTATTGTTGGACCGGCAATGCATTAATAGCTGCGAGTAGTTTTAAATGACTTTTTTTCCTTTGAAATGTCATTTTGCTGTCAGACTGTTCTAAACACGGGAAACATACGCCCCTTTACAGGCATACTATAAACACCCCCCAGGTACGAAATTTAAAGGAATATTTCACTTTTATTGTTTCACTTTAAGCATTATTAAAATCACTGTTCCCGAAAAAACGGCTGTTTTTAAAACTTTTTTTTGCATTGATACATGTCCCCTGGGGCAGGACCCGGGTCCCCAAACCCTTTTTATGACAATACCATGCATATAAGCCTTTAAAATTAGCACTTTTGATTTCTCCCATAGACTTTTAAAGGGTGTTCCGTGGCTTTCGAATTTGCCGCGAACACCCCAAATTGTTCGCTGTTCGGCAAACTGGCGAACAGCCGATGTTCGAGTCGAACATCAGTTCAACTCGAACTTGAAGCTCATCCCTAGTGACAACACTGAAGAAATGACACTTTGCTACAATGTAAAGTAGTGAGTGTACAGCTTGTATAACAGTGTAAATTTACTGCCCCCTCAAAATAACTCAACACACAGCCATTAATGTCTAAACCGCTGGAAACAAAAGTGAGTACACCCCTAAGTGAAAATGTCCAAATTGGGCCCAAAGTGTCAATATTTTGTGTGGCCTCCATTATTTTCCAGCACTGCCTTAACCCTCTTGGGCATGGAGGTCACCAGAGCTTCACAGGTTGTCACTGGAGTCATCTTCCCCTCCCCCATGATGACATCACAGAGTTGGTGGATGTTCGAGACCTTGCTCTACTCTGCCTTCTGTTTGAGGATGGCCCACAGATGCTCAATAGGGTTTAGGTCTGGAGATATGCTTGGCCAGTCCATCACCTTTACTCTCAGCTTCTTTAGCAAGGCTGTGATCATCTTGGAGGTGTGTTTGGGGTGGTTATCATGTTGGAATACTACCCTGCCATCCAGTCTCTGAAGGGAGGGGATCATGCTCTGCTTCAGTAGGTCACAGTACATGTTGGCATTCATGGTTCTCTCAATGATCTGTAGCCCCCCAGTGCCGGCAGCACTCATGCAGCCCCAGACCGTGACACTCCCACCACCATGCTTGACTGTAGACAAGACACACTTGTCTTTGTACTCCTCACCTGGTTGCCCCCACACACGCTTGTCACCATCTGAACCAAATAAGTTTATCTTGGTCTCATCAGACCACAGGACGTGGTTCCAGTAATCCATGTCCTTAGTCTACTTGTCTTCAGCAATCTGTTTGCGGACTTTCTTGTGCATCATCTTTAGAAGAGGCTTCCTTCTGGGACGACAGCCATGCAGACCAATTTGATGCAGTGTGTGGCGTATGGTCTGAGCACTGACAGGCTGACCCCCCCACCCCTACAACCTCTGCAGCAATGCTGGCAGCACTCATACATCTATTTCCCAAAGACAACCTCTGGATATGACTCTGAGCACGTGACCGCAACTTCTTTGGTGGACCATGGCGAGACCTGTTCTGAGGAAAACCTGTCCTGTTATACCGCTGTATGGTCTTGGCCACCGTGCTGCAGCTCAGTTTCAGGGTCTTGGCAATCTTCTTATAGCCTAGGCCATCTTTATGTAGAGCAACAATTCTTTTTTCTTTCAGATCCTCAGAGAGTTCTTTGCCATGAGGTGCCATGTTGAACTTCTAGTGACCAGTATGAGAGAGTGAGAGCGATAACACCAAATTCAACACACCTGCTCCCCATTCACACCTGAGACCTTGTAACACTAACGAGTCACATATGTATATATATATATATACACACACACATACATATATATATATATATATATATATATACACATATATATATATATATATATATATATATATATATATATATATATATATATACATACATACATGTATATATATATATATATATATATATATATATATATATATATATATATATATATATATATATAGATTGGTATATATATTATCATATATATTTATTTAGGTATGCAAATTAGTAATAAAGATTTTTAAAATTTTTAGCAACACATGCTGGTGCCAAACTTGGTCTGGGCACCTCACTTGGGCATCAATGGTTTGTGATCAGGAAAGGGTTAAATGCGTAGGGCAGTCAGTCCCCCTCCATGCAGGACTCATGGCACTTGGGGTAGGATTCCCCCTCTGGCTCTTTGGTGAAATTGATCTTTATACTTTAGGCCGGGGAATGACATCACGGTTTGGCTGCGGGGATGTCTGCATTCATACAGGTAATTAGTGGGGAGTTCTTGGCACTTGCCAGCACTGGACATTGTACAGCCGTCTGCGCTCTGATGGGAGATGACTGTGTGCTGTGAGTGTGCGCTGCTGGGCCTGCTCTGGGTAATTGCTGGGACTCCAGTGATTGTGAATGGCATACACTCACGTCTTCATGGCCGTAATTAGAGGCAGAGGGGTGCATGTTTCTTCTCTCCCCCTATTGCCTTTGCTAGTTCACCTCATCTTCTGCAGGCTCCGGTATTATCCGATTTCCACTGGTGACAATTTTCTTAATCTGCAGCGGTTTGGAGACATGCAATGGCAGATCACCGTGGATTAACCTCTTTAGTGCCTGCTCTGCCACGACGGGCCAGTCTGCACCAAACACATACCTGTGTCTGAGTGTGTCAGCAGAGGTCAGTTTAAATTAGATCAGCAAGGCGTAGACATAAAATTATTCATTTTTTAGATTTTTTTTTAGATTTTTGGAATTTTTTTGACTTTTTTTTTATAATTTTATTACATTTTTTTAAAATTATATTTGGTTGGGATTTGGTCAAAATGTATTTTTTTGCAAAATAATAGATTTTTACTGTCGGTTTGCCAAAGCAAGAGCTCTAGGTAAAATCTGCTGAAAAATATTTTTTTTTATTTGTAGGGGTTTTATTCTGTTTGGGGTGTATTTAAGGTAGTTAGGGTCCTTAAGTTTATTTCGACTTCGTTTTTTTGTATTTATTTATTTATTTTTGTGTGTACTTGATTTTTTTTTTTTTTTTGTGCTGTTGCTTTAATAATTTTTTTTTTCAGTCTATTTTTTCAGTCTATTTATTTTTTTAATGAAAAAAATGTAAATATTAGGTCTTTTTTTTTTTGGCACAAATAGGGGTCTAGGAACATTTTAAAGCCCATTACCCTACAAAAAAAAAAAAAAAAGAAGCATTGCTTTTTAAAATTACAATTCATTTTTAATTAAATTTGTATGTATTTATTATTATTATTATACAGGATTTATATAGCGCCAACAGTTTGTGCAACGCTTTACAACATGAGGGCAGACAGTACACTTACAATACAAATCAATACAGAGATCAGAGGGCCCGGCTCATTAGAGCTTAATATTTAATGTATTTGTTTGTTTATTTATTTGTTTATTTATTTGACTTATTTTACTTTATGGCACACATAGCAGTATAGGGACATTTTAAAGGCCATTACCCTACAAAAAAAGAAACATTGCTTTTTTAAATTATAATTTAATTGTAATTACATTTGTTTGTATTTATTTGTTTAGTGTATTTGTTTGTTTGTTTGCTTATTTATTTGTTTATTTGTTTGACTTATTTTACTTTATGGTTTACATAGGGGCCTAGAAACATTTTAAAGCCCATTACGCTACAAAAAAAAAAGAAACATTGCTTTTTTAAATTATAATTTAATTGTAATTAAATTTGTATGTATTTATTTATTTAGTGTATTTGTTTGTTTATTTGTTTATTTATTAGCTTTATTTTACTTTATGGCACAAATCAGGGTTTAGGAACATTTGAAAGCCCATTACCCTGCAAAAGAAAAAAAAAACTTAATATTTATTTTTTTAAATTATAATGTAATTTTAATTACATTTGTATATATTCATTTTTATTTATTTGTCTGTTTAATTATTTATTTATTTATTTTACTTATTTAAATTTTAACTTTGATTTTAAGACATTTCCCAAAAATTGGGAAGTTTCATTAAAAACTTCACAATTTTCACCAAAATTATGGGGAAAAATAAACTGTCAATTCCACGCGTTCGTAACTATTAGGGACGCCACCAACATTTGTTGTCTCCTGATATCACCCCTGTAAAATATCATTTTTATTTGAGGAGCGGTGCAATCAACCCTGTAAAATATGGCATATTAGGAAAACAAGCATGTCACCCCTCTAAATTATAAAAAAAAAAAAAAAAAAAAAAGTGATGTCGCCCTTGTAAATATATAACTTTTTTTGATCAGGGGTAAGGTGATGTCACAGCTTTACTTTGGAGAATAGTGATGTCATACATAGACACTTTACTTGTATTTGGAGAGTAGTAATGTCACAAGTCTAACCTATGGCTCATGTACAAAGACCAGAGATATCAACCAAAGTTATATTTAAATAGCTTTGATTCGCAATTAAAGTAAAATTTAATTTAAAAAGCAATGATATCATTCCTGTTATTTATAGTGTATATTATTTTCAATATTCATATAATTTATTTATTTTTATTTACATTTAATTTAATGTATTTATTAAACCAAAGTTATATTTAAAGAGATTTGATTCACAGTTATAAAATTAAATTTAAAAAGCAATGACATCATTCCTGTTATTTATAGTGTATATATTTATTAATTATTTTTTTTATTTACATTTATTTATTTTATTTACATTTAATTTAATGTATTTATTAAACCAAAGTTATATTTAAAGAGCTTTGATTCACAGTTGTAAAATTAAATTTAAAAAGCAATGATGTCATTCCTGTTATGTATTATATTTTGTGTGTGCGCCCTAACGTTTATTTTAGTGTACTTTTTCCTAAAAATATCTTCTTGATAAAAATTTCTGTAAATATCATGCAACACTGAAAATACCCACTACCATTCTAAAAGTCAGGCTTTTAGGGGCTTTAAGTAATTTTCTAGCTGAAAATTGAGAATTTATCATGCATAGGGAAAAAAAATAGCTTTGGCCCTGTAGTGGTCAAAGAATATTCCTCAATCCTGTTATTTAGCCATTTGAAGACCATTGTACTCTCAGAAAAAACACCAAAAAAAAAAAAAAAAACACTTTAATTTTGCTATTCCCAATGATCCCAATGTTTGACCCAAAATGGGGAAATTGTTTTGAAGTAAATGCTCCCATTATATATATTCATAAATTTGAGGAGTGATTTTTGGTGAAATTGCTTTTGTCGCAAAATGATTGATTTTACTGTCAGCTAAATTTTGCCAAAACAGGAACTCTTAATTTTTCTTATTGAGGTGCCTCGGTGAAATTCGCTTAAAAAATAAATGAACCTTACTTGATTTTTTAAATGTTTTTATTCACAAGGCGTTTTTATTTTGGGGGTCTATTTATGGTTTTATAATACATATAAATAAATATATAATAAATAAATAATTTCACTTCCAATAAAATCTATCTATCTATCTATTCAATAAATATATGTTAATTTTTTGTGTAAAAATAATGATGAGGCCAGCAATTTAGTGTAATATATGGTCAGGTAGACCAACTAAAATTTCAGCCACAACTGCCAGGAAAATTGTTCGGGATGCAAAGAAAAACCCACAAATAACTTTAGGACTCTCTGGAAACATGTGGTGTGGCTGTTTCAAGATGCACAATAAGGAGGCACTTGAAGAAAGATGGGCTGCATGGCCGAGTCGCCAGAAGAAAGTCATTACTACGCAAATGCCACAAAGTATCCCACTTACAATACGCCAAACAGCACAGAGACAAGCCTCAAACCTTCTGACACAAAGTCATTTGGAGTGATGAGACCAAAATTGAGCTTTGTGGCCACAACCATAAACGCTACATTTGGAGAGGAGTCAACAAGGCCTATGATGAAAGGTCCACCATCCCTACTATGAAACACGGAGGTGGATTGCTGATGTTTTGGGCATGTGAGAGCTACAAAGGCACAGGAAAATTTGGTGAAAATTGATGGCAAGATGAATGCAGTATGTTATCAAATACTGGAGGAACATTTGCTTTCATCAGCCAGGAAGCTGCGCATGGGATGTACTTGGACATTCCAACATGACAATGATCCAAAACACAAGGCCAAGTCCACCTGTCATTGGCTACAGCAGAATAAAGTGAAGGTTCTGGAGTGGCCATCTCAGTCTCCTGACCTCAATATCATTGAGCCACTTCGGGGAGATCTCAGACGGCACGTTCATGGAAGACAGCCCAAGAATTTACAGGAACTGGAGGCTTTTTGCCAAGAGGAATGGGGCAGCTTTACCATCTGAGAAGATAAAGAGCCTCATCCACAAATACCACAAAAGACTTCAAGCTGTCATTGATGTTAAAGGGGGCAATACACGGTATTAAGAACTGGGGTATGTAAACTTTTGATCAGGGTCATTTAGGTCGTTTCTGTTGCGATTATGATTTCAAAAAGAGTAAACACAGTTGATTGATAATAAATGGCTTCAGCCAAAAACTGACCATGAGTGAGAGAAAAGTTTTTGTGTTATCATTGATATTCTCTGAAAAATGGCCAAGAAATCATAAATTCTGCCCAACTGTTATAGATCTAGTCTAGATATATATATATATATATATATATATATATATATATATATATATATATATATATATAATAAAGAGAGAGAGAGAGAGAGAGAGAGAGAGGTCTCTCTCTCTCTCTTTATTATATATATATATATATATATATATATATATATATATATATATATATATACCTAGACTAGATCTATAACAGTTGGGCAGAATTTATGCCCAAATTCTCTCTCTCTCTCTTTCTCTCGCTCTCTCTCTCTCTATATATCTCTATATATATATATATATATAGAGATATATAGATCTATATATCTATATAAAATTTTATTTATTTTTTAATATATATTATATTATATAATGGGGGGGGGCGGCGTGTGTGTGTCATATATATATATATATATATATATACACACACACACATCAGGGGCGGTCCGTCCATTAAGGGCGACCATAATGGGCGGACCCCCCTAATATATGATATAATATATATAGATATATATATATATCTATATATATAGATATATAGATAGATATATAGATGGATATATCTATCTATATATATAAATAATTGTATTTATTTTTTATTATTATTTTTTATATATTTTATTGGACAAAAGTCTATTGGAAAATAGTGAAATTATTTTAAGGGAAAACATTTAGAGGGGTGGGGGGAAATAGTGACGAGGACAGCAATGTCACTTTTCACAATGTAAATAATACATGAAGAGTAGTGAGGAAACATTTGTTGTTTGTGTAGTTTTTATTTTGAGCCCAGGGAAATCACCGCTATAAAATAATATATATTTTGAGAATAGTGACGCAACATCTGCAAAATATAATTTGCATTGTGAGCGCAGACTCGGCGCTATAAAATAATACATATTTACAGAACAGTGATGCCACTCTTGTTAAATAACAAAATATATATATATATATAAACAAAGTAACTTTAAATGTAAAATACTTTGGAGAGTGATGACGTCCGTCCTGTAAAATTGAACTCACTTGGACAGTAACAAAGTTTCCGAAATGTAACTTCTCTCTGGATAGAACCGTTGTTATGTTTCTAATTTTCAGAGCTGGTATTCCTGTGTTTGTGTGAGCGCGGCCCCGCGTCATTTATGAATGCCTTCGCTATGATGGAGTGCTATTTAAATCAACAACAATTTCTGCTATTGTTTCCAAAAATACCCGTGGTCCCGCGAGGACGCGGTGAGTGTGGACCACCTCAGGAGCACTGACATGAAATACACTGTCCAGGTGTAAACATGTGTTGACCTGTCACAGATACTCAAACACAAACAGCGCGGCTCTATCAGACGAGACATTATAGTGCAACACATCTTAAAATAATAATATACATAAGAAAAGTGATTTCTTCTTTAATTAGACGGGATTTACAGTTTTTAAACAGACTAATCAGTTTGGGGTGTGTTTACCCTTTAAGTGCAGACAGAATCTGCACATGAAACTGCACTGCGGCCAGATAAAACATTAAATGGGCCAGGACCATAGAATTCATTTTTTCCTGGGTGGGGGGGAGGTGGGGGGGTCCAGCCTTGGGGACCCAGAGGAAAAAACGAAGCTGTGCCCGCGGTGTGCCATGGCAAGTTGTGCGGATGCCAAAATTGTGTTAATAGTAGGAAGGGCTTAAAACTTGAAAGCACATCACACACAGTGCAGGGGTCATAAGTGCTTAAGACACAATGCAAGGGTTGGTACAGCCCCCCCCCCCCCATAGTAGCGCTCCCCCCTGTACAGCTCTCCCACCTCCAGTACAGCTCCCCCATACAGTTCTTCCCCCAGGACAGCTTTCCCCCAACAGTACAGCTTCCTCCCCCAAAGTAGAGCTCCCTCTATAACAGCTATCCCCCTCCAGTACAGCTCTCCCTCCTTCAGTACAGCCCCCCTATACAGTTCTTACCCCCAGGACAGCTTTTCCCCAACAGGATAGCCCCCCCCCTGTATAGGTCCCCCCCAGTACAAATTCCACCAGTACAACTCCCCTCAGTGCAGCTCTCCCCCTCCAGCACAGCTACCCACCCCCCCTTACAGTTCTTCCCCCCAGGACAGCTTTCCCCCCAACATAACAGTTCCCCCCCAATATAGGTCTCCCCCCCGCCAGTACAAATTCCCCCCGTACAACTCCCCCCCAGTGCAGCTTTCCCCCGCCTCCAGCACAGCTCCCCCGTACTGTAAGTTCTTATCCCCCCAGGACAACTTTCCCCAACAGGACAGCTCCCCCCCAGTAAAGGTCTCCCCCCTCCAGTACACACTCCCCCAGTACAACTCCCCTCAGTGCAGCTCTCCCCCCCCCCTCCAGTACATCTCCCCTATTCAGTTCTTCCCCCCTGGACAGCTTTCCCCCTTCAGCACAGCTCCCCCATAAGTTCTTCCCCAAGGACAGCTGTCCCCCTCCAGCACAGCTCCCCCATAAGTTCTTATCCCCAGTACAGCTTTCCCCCAACAGGACAGCCCCCCATAAAGGTCTCCCCCCTCCAGTACAAACTCCCCCAGTACAACTCCCCTCAGTGCAGCTCCCCCCCCTCCAGTACAGCTCCCCTATTCAGTTCTCCCCCCAGGACAGCTCTCCCCCCTCCAGTAAAGCTCTCCCATAAATTTTTCCCCCCTGGACAGCTTTCCCCCAACAGTACAGCTTCCTGCCCCCATAGTAGAGCTCCCCATAACAGCTATCCCACCTCAAGTACAGCTCTCCCTCCTTCAGTACATCTCCCCCTATACAGTTCTACCCCCCAGAACAGCTTTCCCCCAACAGGACAGCTCCCCCCCAGTATAAATCTCCCCCCTCCAGTACAAATCCCCCCAGTACAACCCCCCCCCCCCAGTGCAGCTCTCCCCCTCCAGTACAGCTACCCCCCATACAGTTCTTCCCCCCAGGACAGCTTTTCCCCAACAGTACAGCTCCCTCCCCCACAACCCCCCCCTTATAGGTCTCCCCCCTTCAGTACAGATTCCCCCAGTTTCATTGTCCTCCCTCCCCAGCTCATCGCACTCAGTACAGCTCTAGCCACCTGCACCTTAATAAGACCGATAATTCCCACTTGGTGAAGATACATTTTTCTTTCACTATCATATCATTTACAGCCTGTAGCCAATCTGAGTGAGTAGGCGGTAGGGGTGCTAACCACCTATGAGCAATAAGTTTACAAGCTTGGAGAAAAAAATGGAGTACTAGGAACTGTTTGGTGAGTGGTATAGTTTCCTTTATCCATGTAGCCCAATAAGCAGAATATACAGTATGGTCTATATTGCCAAAAGTATTGGGACACCCCTCCAATTCGTTGGATTCGGTTGTTTCAATCACCTCCATGGCCACAGGTGTATAAAATCAGCATACCGAGGCAGGCAGACGGCTTCTACAAACATTTGTGAAACAACGGGTCACTCTCAGGAGCTCAGCGAATTCAAGCGTGGTCCCGTGATAGGTGGCCACCTGTTCAATAAGTCCATCCGTGAAATTTCCTTGCTACTAAATATTCCACGGTCACCTGTCAGTGGTATTATAACAAAGTGGAAGCAACTGGGCACAACAGCAACTCAGCCACAAAGTAGTAGGCCACGTATAATGAAAGAGCGGGGTCAGCGCTGAAGCTCACAGTGCGCAGAAGTCACCTACTGTCTGCAGAGTCAATAGCTACAGACCTCCAAACTTTATGTGGCCTTCAGATTAGCACAACAACAGTATGTAGAGAGCTTTATGGAATGGGTTTACATGGCCGAGTAGCTGAATCCAATCCTTACATCACCGAGTGCAATGCAAAGCATTGGATGCCGTGGTGTAAACTGTAACTGGGCTCTAGAACAATGGAGACGTGTTCTCTGGAGTGACTAATCATGCTTCTCTGTCTGAAAATCCGATGGACGTGTCTGGGTTTGGTGGTTGTCAGGAGAACGGTACTCACCTGACTGCATTGTGCCAAGTGTAAAGTATGGTCTGGGCTTGGCCCCTTAGGTCCAGTGACGGGAACTCTTAAGGCGTCAGCATACCAAGACATTTTGGACAATTTCATGTTACCAACTTTGTGGGAACAGTTTGGGGATGGCCCCTTCCTGTTCCAACAGGATTGCACACCAGTGCACAAAGCAAGGTCCATAAAGACATGGATGACCTCAACCCGATAGAACACCTTTGGAATTAATTAAAGCTCAGACTGCGAACCAGGCCTTCTCGTCCAACATCAGTGCCTGACCTCACAAATACACTTCTGGAAGAATGATCAAACATAACCATAGACACACTCCTAAACCTTGTGGACAGCCTTCCCAGAAGAGTTGAAGCTTTTATAGCTGCAAAGGGTGGGCCAACTCAATATTGAACCCAACGGACTAAGACTGGGATGCCTTTGAAGTTCATGGGCGTGTAAAGGCAGGCGTCACAATACTTTGGGCAATATAGTGTATATGATAATTCAAAGACAGTATTAATGGTATTGAGGACTGCTGTCCAATATCTATGTAATTTGGGACGTCACCATAACATGTTGATGGGGGTGCCATGAGAGCCTCTTCACTTGGACAGGTATCATCAGGTCATCTACTAAATGTAAATAATTTCTGGGGTGTGGTATGATCCATGCACCAGGAATAACTGTTTTTGTGAGGTAGATAATGAAACCAATGGGATTGACTCTAGGATATAAATTTCCACTGTTCTCCCATTAAATTGCCTAGATCCTTTATCCAGTGTGCCTTACAGGGGAGATTGGCATCGCCATCCAATGCCACCAAATGTATACTAGAGTAGAGATCCAAAATCAGTCCCTTAGTAGAAGTAGCGAAAATTAAGGAGTGAAGCAAATGTGCCCTCCTCCATTCCAGGGGGGTTTCCTTAAATTGTATGGTTAATGCATGTCAAATTTGAAGGGTACTGATAAAAGGAGTGATTCTGGAGTGAGTATTCATCTTTTAGTTCTTGGAAGGATTACAGTGTCATGGAAGTACTGTATATAATTGGGAGAAGCTTGTAATCCTGCATCCTTTTCACCGGCCAAACGTACCCAAACTTTTAAGTTGCTGTCCCAAAATAGGAGAACATTCCCTAAATCCTTTATAATGAGGGATTTAACCGTCTTCCACCATTTCTGTAGTAAGGAAAGTGTTGGATACTGCGGGGACAGTTTAAGCGATCGTGTTTCAAGGGCCACAAGCAGTGTGGTCTGAGGGGTTCATGTCAGTAGTATGGCCCTCAGTGCCGGGACAAGGTCATCCAGTTCCCAAAGCAAAAATACCAGACTGCGTTCTCCTCCACCATTCATGATTTGCAAGCTTTGAGGATCCTACACCAAGCAGTCACTCACTTGTTAAGCTCACTGCTGCTGTCACTACTCCTGTCAGCCTTGGAACAGAAGGAAGGTGCCCCCCATTCCTACAGTAAAGTATTGTGCCCAGTGCAACCGCCCCTCCCATCCACCCTTTGTCCTGGCCTTGATGTCCCTACTAGGGTCAACGCCAGTTAGTGAGGCACAGTTCATCAAGTGATGCAGTTGAGCAGCTAAAAAGTAACTCCAGGGATGAGGAAGAGCTAGCCCCCCCGTATCTTTAGGTAGCTATAATGTATGAAGGCATATCCCAGCCTGCCCCTTCTTCCACACTAAGTCTCTAAAACAAGGTATCTATCTTCCCAAACCCAGTATCTGTTATGACTATCCTAAAGACATCTAAGGAACACTAGGGAAGACTCATCCTGGAGCTGGGCTTTAAACCTTTCATTTCACCCTTTTCCCCAAGAGGCTTGCAATCTAACATTCCTACGGCAGCCAATTGTGGGGTTAACCTGCTTGGAAGCCAGTTAACCTACCGGCATGTTTTGGATGTGAAGAATAAAGCAGAGGAATCCCATGCAGATATGAGAAGAGCTAAATATAGGCAAAGTCCTTGCCAGGGCATGAACCCCAACATCCTAGTGGTGACAGACAAGAGCCCGTGACCTACAGTGTGGCCCAAAGCATCTCATGGCAAGTATGACCCTGAAAGCTGCAGCTAGGATTCAGTTCTTGGCAAAAAGATTGACTTTGAGAAGAATATTGGAGGAGCAGAGGGCTGCTATAACAAGCTTTCCATGGGCCCCTTTGACATTTTTATTTACACTTTTGTTACAGCATTTTTGTTAAATTTATACAGTCTTATAGAATAATCCTGATTATTGTTTACAGCTGTTTCACCTTCACTTTTTTTTTCAGAAAATGTTTCCAAGCATGACGAAATCTGAGACCCTCAAACGATAGAAGTGTAAACTCTATACTTATCACGTTGGGCCCATCGCTCTCCTTGTGCGTTCCCCCCCCTCTGAACACGTTCTGTTGGACCTTGGCCACGATCTGGAGGCTGGAGCTGTTGTTTCTGAGTTAATATCTGGCTCCGTGCGCCTTGTCCTCATCCCTCGCACTAATATTTGCTCCGCCAATCCCTTAAACCCAGTGGAAAAGTTTAGGGGTGTTGCTGCTCGCCATTTCGAGTGTCTGCTTAGTGTTCCGATGTCCTCTGACATTACTCTGATTTTTGTTTGGAGTGGCACGAACATTCATCACACGAAAAAAAAGGGGAAAAAAAAAAAAAAAAAACATGAAACGCGTCTAAGCTAGGAATTAGCAAAAGGAATTTTCTCTATTACAGGCAAACACATTCCATTGACGGATCGCCATGAAGAGCGAACGCTCTGGACCTCTGCTAACTATGCTCTGTATTTCTGCAGCATAATTTTACTTGAGAAAACATAGAGCTGTTAGGTATTCGGCAGTGCAGCAAAGGGAGTCACAGAGGTCATGAACATGGACAGGCCCTCGGGGACTATGGGCCCTGATTTTAGATGGTGTGCTGAACCTCAGCACTAATGACGGAACATTTGAAGAGACCATGTCAAGTCCCAATACTCACTTGTCCAGCGACCTGTGTCAACCTCCCCCCAGTCCAGCATTCCAGCCATAAGACTCTTCGACTTTCAACACTTTCAGGAGATCCATCTCCAGGCTTCTATGTCACTACAGGACTCGGCATTGGCATTGGGGGCCAGAGGCTTCAACATTTTCAGGTGTGTCTGATGTCTTTGCCCCCCCTCTACTATGTGCTGTGGATCCATCCCCTGACTTCTATGTCACTACAGGACTCAGCATTGGCTTTGGGGGCCAGAAGCTTCAACACTTTCAGGTGTGTCGAATATCTTTGCCCCCCACTATGTGCTGTGGATCCATCCTCTGAGTCCTATTTCACTATAGGACTCAGCATTGGCTGCGGGTGCCAGATTCTTCAACACTTTCAGGTGTGTCGAATATCTTTGCCCCCCACTATGTGCTGTGGATCCATCCCCTGACTTCTATGTCACTACAGGACTCAGCATTGGCTTCAGGGGCCAGAGGCTTCAACACTTTCAGGTGTTTTGGATGTCTTTGCCCCCCCCCCCCACTATGTGCTGTGGATCCATCCTCTGACTCCGATTTCACTATAGGATTCAGCATTGGCTTCCGGCATCAGAGGTTTCAACGCTTTCAGGTGTGTCAGATGTCTTTGTCCCCCTGCTACAGTGTCTTGAAAAAGTATTCGTACCCCTTGAAATTCTACACATTTTGTCATGTTACAACCAAAACCGTAAATGTATTTTATTGGGATTTTATGTGATAGACCAACACAAAGTGGCACATAATTGTGAAGTGGAAGGAAAATGATAAAATGGTTTTCAACATTTTTTACAAATAAATATGTGAAAAGTGTGGGGGCATTTGTATTCACCCGCCTTTACTCTGATAACTAAAATCTAGCGGAACCAATTGCCTTCAGAAGTCACCTAATTAGTAAATAGAGTCCACCTGTGTGTCATTTAATCTCAGTATAAATACAGCTGTTCTGTGAAGCCCTCAGCGGTTTGTTAGAGAACCTTAGTTAACAAACCGCATCATGAAGGCCAAGGAACACACCAGACAGGTCAGGGATTGTGGAGAAGTTTAAAGCAGGATTAGGCTATAAAAAAATCTCCCAAGCTTTAAACATCTCACGGAGCTCTGTTCAATCCATCATCGGAAAATGGAAAGAGTATGGCACAACTGCAAACCTACCAAGACATGGCCGTCCACCTAAACTGACCGGCCGGGCAAGGAGAGCATTCATCAGAGAAGCAGCCGAGAGGTCCATGGCAACTCTGGAGGAGCTGCAGAGATCCACAGCTCAGGTGTGAGAATCTGTCCACAGGACAACTATTAGTCGTGTTCTCCACAAATCTGCCCTTTATGGAAGAGTGACAAGAAGAAAGACATTGGTGAAGGAAAGCCATAAGAAGTCCCGTTTGCAGTTTGCATGAAGCCATGTGGGGGACACAACAAACATATGGAAGGAGGTCCTCTGGTCTAAAAGCAAAATGCTTATTTATGATGGAAAACTAACACTGCACATCGCCCCGAACACACCATCCCCACCGTGAAACATGGTGGTGGCAACATCATGTTGTGGGGATGCTTTTCTTCAGCAGGGACAGGGAAGCTGGTCAGAGTTGATGGGAAGATGGATGGAGCCAAATACAGGGCAATCTAAAGCCGCGTACACATGAACGGAATGTCCGTCAGAAAAAGTCTGACGGAATCTTTTCATTGTCTATTCAGTTTTTTTCGAAAAAATTCTGGCGGACCTAGAAATGGAACATGTTCTAAATATTTCCGACGGAACCAATTCCTATCGGGAAAACCACTTGTCTGTATGCTGTTCCGACGGACCAAAAACGACGCATGCTCTGAAGCAAGTACGAGACGGAAGCTATTGGCTACTGTCTATTGAACTTCCTTATTCTAGTTCCATCGTACGTGCTGTACGTCACCGCGTTCTGGATGTTCGGACTTTGGTCAGACTTTGGTTTGACCATGTGTAGGCAAGACCGCTTGAATGGAATTCCGTCGGAGAAACCTTCGGAGTTTATTCCGACGGCAAAACCGGTCGTGTGTACAGGGCATTAGAAGAAAACCTGTCAGAGTCTGCAAAAGACTTGAGGTTCACCTTCCAGCAGGACAACGACCCGAAACATACAGCCAGAGCTACAATGGAATGGTTTAGATCAAAGCATATTCATGTGTTAGAATGGCCCAGTCACAGTCCAGACCTAAATCCAATTGAGAATCTGTGGCAAGACTTGAAAATTGCTGTTCACAGACGCTCTCCATCCAATCTGACAGAGCTTGAGATATTTTGCAAAGAAGAATGGGCAAAAATGTCCCCCTCTAGATGTACAAAGCTGGTAGAGACATCCCCAAAAAGACTTGCAGCTGTAATTGCTGGGAAAGGGGGTTCTACAAAGTATTGACTCAGGAGGGCGCCATACAAATACCCCCCACTTTTTTCACATATTTATTTGTAAAAAAAAATTAAAATCATTTATCATTTTCTTTCCACTTCACAATTATGTACCACTTTTAGTTGGTCTATCACATAAAATCCCAATAAAATACATTTATGTTTTTGGTTGTAACATGACAAAATGTGGAAAATTTCAAGGGGTATGAATACTTTTTTAAGGCACTCTATGCGCTGTGGATTCATCCTCTGACTCCTATTTCACTATAGGAATCAGCATTGGCTTCAGGTGCCAGAGGCTTCAACACCTTCAGGTGTGTCAAATGTCTTTGCCCCCCACTATGTTCTATGGATACATCCTCTGATTCCTATTTCACTGTAGGATTAAGCATTGGCTTCAGGGTCCAGAGGCTTGGACACTTTCGGGTGTGTGTGAGATATCTTTGCACCCCCCCACTATGTTCTGCGGATACATCCTCCCATCCTCTGACTCCAATTTCACTATAGGATTCAGCATTGGCTTCAGGGTCCAGAGGCTTCCACACTTTTGGGTGTGTTAGATGTCTTTGTCCTCACAATGTGCTGTGGATCCATCCTCTGACTCCTATTACACTATAAGACTCCAATTTCACTATAGGATTCAGCATTGGCTTCAGGGTCCAGAGGCTTCCTTTTGGGTGTGTTAGATGTCTTTGCCCTCACAATGTGCTGTGGATCCATCCTCTGACTCCTATTACACTATAGGACTCAGCATTGGCTTCAGAGGGTTAGAGCCTTCAACACTTTCAGGTGTGTCGTATGTCTTTGTACTCCCACTATGTGCTATCGATTCATCCTCTGACTTCTATGTCACTAGAGAACTCAGCATTAACTTGGGGGTCAGAAGATTGAGCCACAGTTCATGGAAAGGGATAAAGGCAAATAGCAAAGAGTCAGCAACCTAAGATGCTACCTTGCTGGAATGGAGATAGGAGATATAGGCCACTGGAGAGGTAAGTATACTACCTGTTCTGTTGCAGGGGGTGTCGCTTAATCTACTGATCATTTTGGCATTCCGGTTTCACTGAATGAAATCTCTGCTTATGTATTCTTTTTGTTGTATGCTCAGTTTGAATTGCTCATGTAGAAAGGAGCAGGTTGACCTCTCTACACAAGTGGCGCCATTGCATCTATTTTTCTCGGACAGTGGAGGACAGGCAGAAGACCCATTCCTCTGAGGCCTCTGAATGTGTCATCAGGCTGCTGTCCACTTGGACGCTGCCACCTTTGGTGAGGGCAGAGCTTACAAAAAGCCCTGGCTCACTGCAGTTGGTGCGCATTCTGTGTGTGGTGAGGTTTGGGATAGGAACCTGCTGGTCAGGGAGAGTGAACCTACTGCAGGGACAGCTTCCAGAGGAAGAGGGACAGCAAAGGGATTGGCACAGCCTACTTTGAAGACTTCTCTGCTATTAAGCTTACTGCATCTGTCCGCCTTTTGCCTTTGAGCCAGGTGCGGCCAGCCTCAGTCTTCAGCTCTCCTGCCAGTGTTCCGTCTCCTGTGTGTGTGTTGAAGCTCAGTTATTACTGTTGAAGAGACTTAATTGTTGTATTTGGAACTGTTAACAATAAATTCGTCATTCTTAACCACGGTGTGTGCCGAGTCTTCCCTTTGGGTGTCTACCACCTGGGTCCTTCCTAGCCCTCAGAATTGTGACAAGTTTACTTTCTGGTGGATCAAGAGAGATGTGTCTTTGACCTGCCTAGCTTTAAAACTCATTTCTGGGATATGTCTATGACTAACCTAAAGCCAATATCCAGGAAGGGGTTAAAAAACTGGCCCACTCCACCCCCTTTAACCCAAATACCATTTTGGAAAAGAAATCTACCAAAATGTCCCACATTCTTTCCTAAATCCACAATCATGGACAGGCAGGATCCTGCATGCTCTTTCTGCAGGTCTGTGGTCTTGGAAAGTTTCTCTTCAAGTGCCCATGTGGACATCAGTAATGTGGATGTTTCCCATTTCCTGTAAGGAGAGTCTATTATCTCTGATCATCACACCATCTAATACCTTGACCAGCCTTTCTCATCCAGGGTTGTGTGAAATCCTAGGGTTCCTTCAAAGGTTTCTAGGGTTTTTTTGAAGAATGGGCCACTTCTGCCTCCCAAAAATGGAAGTACTGGCACCAATGATCTATTTAGTTATCTGTAAAGGGGGAATTATTTTCATAAACTACCAATGTAAAGAACATTCTTCCCACTGGCCACCAATGTAAAGGACATTCTTCCCACTGACCAGCAATGTAAGTAGCATTCTTTACACTGACCACCAATGTAAGAAGCATTCTTACCACTGACCACCAATGTATGGAGCATTCTTTCCACTGATCACCAATGTAAGGGACATTCTTCCCACTGACCACCAATGTAAGGAGCATTCTTCCCCCTGACCACCAATGTTAAAAGAATTCTTCCCACTGACCGCCAATGTAAGGAGCATTCTTCCAACTTACCACCAATGTAAGGGACGTTCTTCCCACTGATCACCAATGTAAGGAACATTCTTCCCACTGATCACCAATGTAAGGAACATTCTTCTCACTGATCACCAATGTAAGGGACATTCTTCTCACTGATCATCAATGTAAGGAACATTCTTCTCACTGATCACCAATGTAAGGAACATTCTTCCCATTGGCCACCAATGTAAGGAACATTCTTCTCACTGATCACCAATGTAAGGAACATTCTTCTCACTGATCACCAATGTAAGGGACATTCTTCCAACTGACCACCAATGTAAGGAACATTCTTCCTACTGATCACCAATGTAAGGAACATTCTTCCCATTGGCCACCAATGTAAGGAACATTCTTCCCACTGACCACCAATGTAAGGAACATTCTTCCTACTGATCACCAATGTAAGGGATATTCTTCTAATTGGCCACCAATGTAAGGAGCATTCTTCCCACTGACCACCAGTATAAGGGACATTCTTCCCACTGATCACAACACTAATGTATCGTGAGTTGTAGATGTAAATTGAAGTTCCCTGAGACCTGAAATATATTTCAAGAGTTCCATTGTATTAAAAATTTTCAGAAAGTCTGGTCTAGCCTTTGGTTGTGTGACTAAGACTGGAGCATCATTTTCTCACTCTGTACCTCCTTTATTATAATCCATCCCCGCAAGATATAATATAAATTTATATTAGAAATATTGTTTTTAACTGAAGCCCTATTGAACAGGGAGTTCCTTGGACCCCCAAAACACATTGGCTGTCTTTAAGCACAATGCCAACAAATTAATTTGGACTCTTTTATCCCTGGGTCTGGTGCACCTTCCATTTATGGATGTTTTATCCCTGGCTCAGGCAGGCTCCCTCAATCCATGAGACAGGTCCCCACAGTGTCCTCCCTAAGTAGCTGTAAGCCCTGATTGCAGGTTCACCTCCTCAGGTACAATGAAGAGTTAATACTCCTGCAATGCATATAATGATGCTGAGGGACTGCCTGCAACCCGGAGTCTAGAAACAACACTGACAAGTCCAGGAAAAGAAGGGGAGCAGAAGGGGCAAATTCTGTGTGAAGAATAGCTGGTTGTTAAGCAGCGGGCCGGAAAAAAGGCCGCCACGTCCTTAACAACTGATGAGTCATCAGCTGTCAGCTGGCTTCCCCACTGACAGCTGAAATATAAACAAAACAATGCCGGCAATAGAAAATTTTAAAAAAATACAACGTGGGGTGCCCTCAAAAATCCATGCATGCAGCCCGGCAGGTCAGGAAAGGAAGGGGGGGATGAGCGAGCACCCCCCCCCCGAACCATACCAGGCCACATGCCCTCAACATGGGTAAGTGGGTGCTTTGGGGCAGGGGGGCTCAGCCCACCCTCTCCCCAAAGCACCATGTCCACCATGTTGATATGTACAAGGGCCTCATCCCCACAACCCTGGCCAGTGGTTATGGGGGTCTGAGGGCATGGGGCTTATCGGAACCTGGAAGCCCCCTTTAACAAGGGGGCCCACCCTGAAAATGAGTATGGCCTACCTATTCACTAAAAATGTGTAAAAAGTGAATAAAGACAGTAAACAAGTTTTTGTCAATTCCCTAATTAAAAAATAAAAAACATGTCCCCCGATCCATAGATCCATCTCACGCCACTCGCCGGACCGCCGAACCTAAAAAAAACCTCCGGCCGCGCCGCGGACTGCCTGCTCCTCCGTCTGACATTTCTTAAATAGCTAAGGGGCGGAGTCCCCCGATGAAGTCAGCGGGTGACCCCCACACCCCATGTGACGTCACCGACTGGGGCCATGCTGGGTCAAAAACCGTATGGGAATCCATGCATCCAGCGGCCTGCATGTAGATTAGGGGCCGAACGCATTGGATTAGGGTGGGGGCGGCGTCCCTGTGCCCCGTATGGATGGGCCCCCACTGGTTGTGAGGATGGGGCCCTTGATCCTATCAACATGGAGACAAGGTGCTTTGGGGCGGGCAGAGCTCCAAAGCACCCCCCCCCCCATGTTGAGGGCATGTGGCCTGCATGCTCGGATAAGGGTCTGGTATGGATTTAGGGGGGTTTTACAACCACTTTACATTTCTTCAGGCTTTTATCTTTTTTCCATATTTATATTATCTATATATTTTTTATTACAGGTAAAAAATATGTTTTTCAATCTCTCTGCTTTCATGGCCTCTCTTCTGAGGCTGCTGTAAGCTGCACCATGCAGGAAAGAGAAGCCATCAAACCCAACTGAAAAAAAAAGAAAGAAAGATTTTCTGAGCACGTGTGTGGAGGAAATCTGGGGAAAAAAGGTGAAGCGGGGCTGCAGGAGATAGCTGAATGTCAGAAAAACAAATAGGATAGATTAAATGGCATTAGCTGTATATTAAATGCCATAATTCACACATTAGCTTTTAATCACTTTAAAACCTCTAATTTTTCTCGAACATGAACCTTGAAAAAAAGAAAAAAAAAATCACAAAAAGAAAGAGAGAGAGGGGAAACATCTGGGAGATGGTCCAGCCATATGTATTCTAATATAATGACTCATGAACGTATATTTGATGTTTTTATTGCAAAATGAATAATGTCTGGACTCCGGGCTGAGCTTTTTCCATACAGGCTTCTGGAACAATTAAGCTGGAGGGCTTGGTACTAACCAAACGTGTCTGCTCCTCCAACCAGTAATTCCTCAACTTTTTGTCGGTGGATCGCATGTCCTCTAAGGATAACTGCGGATTTCGGTTTTCTTATTCGGTTATTGTTGGGAAATGCTTTGTTGTTTCTTTAAAAGAGGCCCTATCAGCCTAAGAAGTAAAAAAAAAAAAAAAAAAAAAAAAAAAAAGCGCAATTCCTTTTTAAAAGGCAAAGCAGAAAGTTTGGAGTACTTTAGCTGATACCCTTTTATTGGCCAACTTTAATTATTGCAGGTGCAAGCTTTCAGGACCCATCTTGAAGAACCTAACGGGGTCCCGGGAACTTGCATCTTCAATAACTTAAAGCGTGGGTGCTCAACCTTCGGCCCTCCAACTGTTGCGGGACTACAAGTCCCATGAGGCATTGCAGTCACAAGCATGACTCCCAAAGGCAGGCGCAGGGCCACAGGTTGGGCACCCATGATTCAGGCTGGGTTCACACTGTTGCGAATTGGATGCAGATTCTCCATATCGAATTTGCTTTGACCGGCTCTCTATGGAGCTCTTTATGGAGCCGTTTCACATATCTCCGCTGCGGCTCCGGTGCGAAATTGCACAGGAATCCTGTGCGTGTTTTGGTCCGTTTCAGGTCCGAATTCAACCAAAAATTTGGGCTGAAATTTGACCTGAAATGGTGAATAGAGACGCACTGCGCCCCTGCTGTGAGCCGCATGTGAAGATGTATTGAAAGTGTGAACCCAGCCTAAAGTGATTGTAGACTCTTCTATATATCTAGTGAAGTGACCGGCCTCAGGTGTTACACAGAGATGAAACTGATCCTCCTTACATAAGTTATACCTGTTTACCTGCAGTCTTCTCTTCTCTACAGCCGTTCAGGCTGTGTTCACACATTCGGGGATAAGGGCCAATCACAGCTGATAACAATGTAAACACACTTGCTGGTTATCAGCATTCCTTTCCTCACACTGTCAGGAGAGGAGAGCTGGTAACCGGCAAGTGTGAAAGGGGGCATCTACACTGATCATCAGTACAGCCCCAACAGTACCAATCAGTGCAGCCTCACCAGTGCCCATCAGTGTAGCCTTTCAGTGCCCATCAGTGCAGCCTCAACAGTGCCCATCAGTGCCCATCAGTGCAGCCTCATCAGTGCCCATCAGTGCAGCCTCATCAGTGCCCATCAGTGCTGCCTCAACAGTGCCCATCAGTGCAGCCTCATCAGTGCCCATCAGTGTAGCCCTTCAGTGTCCATCAGTGCAGCCTCATCAATGCCCATCAGTGTAGCCTTTCAGTGCCCATCAGTGAAGCCTCATCAGTGCCCATCGGTGCAGCCTCATCAGTGCCCATAAGTGTAGCCTATCAGTGCCCATCAGTGCAGCCTATCAGTGTCTATCAGTGCAGCTTCATCAGTGCACATCAGTGTAGCATTTCAGTGCCCATCAGTGCAGCCTCATCAGTGCCCATCAGTGTAGCCTTTCAGTGCCCATCAGTGCAACCTCATCAGTGTAGCCTTTCAGTGCCCATTCATGCAGCCTCATCAGTGCCCATCAGTGCAGCCTCTTCAGTGCCCATCAGTGTAACTTTTCAGTGCCCATGAGTGCAGCCTCATCACTGTCCATCAGTGCAGCTTCATCAGTGCCCATCAGTGCAGCCTCTTCAGTGCCCATCAGTGTAGCCTTTCAGTGCCCATCACTGCAGCCTATCAGTGCCCATCAGTGGAGCCTCATCAGTGCCCATCAGTGCAGCCTATCAGTGCCCATCAGTGGAGCCTCATCAGTGCTGCCTATCAGTGCCCATCAGTGCAGCCTGCATAAGTGCACATCAGTGAAGGAGAAAAATCACTTATTTGCAAAATTTTATAACAGAAACTAAGAAAACCCCAGTGGTGATTAAATACCACCAAAATAAAGCTCTATTTGTGTGAAAAAAATATATAAAAATGTCATATGGGTACAGTGTAGCATGACTGCTCAATTGTCATTCAAAGTGTGACAGTGCTGAAAGCTGAAAATTGGCCTGGGCAGGAAGGGGGTAAAAGTGCCCCGGTATTTCAGTGGTTAAGCTTTTTTCCCTTAACTGCTTCCTGCCCGGGCAATTGTAAAATGACGTCCAAGCGGGAGCCCTTATGTTCTGGGTGGAGGTCAAATGATGTCCTTTCCAGAACGCGCCTCGCGCAGGCCCGCCAGGTCGTGCTCCGGCGCGATCTGTCACCCCCGTGTCCGCCAGACACAGCGGATGGCTGATCAATGTATTGGCCCACCGCCGGTACCATGTGATCGCTGTGACAGCAGACAATTGTAAACAATGAATGTCTTCAATTCATGCCATTCATTGTGTACTATTGCTTTGCTAGCTGTGATTGGTTCAGTGATCACATGGTACAGACAGGGCCAATCACAGCCCATCTGCACCATGTGATTAGCTGTGCCCAATCACAGCTAATCACAACAGTACTCACTGAATGAATCTATTTTATTAAGTAAACATGCCTGCTTATAACCGTGAAATTCACTGCTATCAGCAATCATTGTGTGTAAAAAAAAAAAATAAAGAATAAAAATAAAAAATTCTGATCACCTCTCCAGAGTAGTAGTGTTAAAAGGTAACACTGTATTGCTCTGTTCACGTTATGTAAAAAAGAAAAGAAAAAAGAAAAAATATTTTAAAAATGTAAAAAAGAAATGAATCTTATTTATTTATTTATTTATTTTTACATACTGTCACCAGTTAGTGTCCCTGCTCACTGCCACGCCAGTTATATGAGGCTGTACTAGATTATTTTTGGAGAATTCAGATATCATTTAGTGTCAGTTTAGATCCTAAAATCTTTTTGTTTCCCTAACCTTTGATTCCCTAAAGGAAATGTTTATAAAACTTTATCCTAAAATTGCTGCGTCTCCTTTCTATTAAAATGATCTTTTCAACATAAATAGTAAATTGAAACAAAAGGAATAATTGTAACATTTTTTTTTTCCTTGATGCTCAAGTGTCCATTCATATCTGATGTAATTTTATTTTTATTTATACTTTTATTTATTTTTCAAAATCTTTCTTTTCAACAAGCAACACAGTGATGGAGAGATACAAAACTGAGTGCTCAACATTGTTGTCAGAATGTTATTTCTATCTTTTTTTTTTTTTTTTTTTAGTTAAAAAAAAAAAGAAAGAAGGGAAACCCCGAACTCTCTTCCCTTATTCTGATCTTATATATCTTTTAAAAAAATCTGATTCAGTTTGTCGTCTTTTGTTGTTACCTTTTAGCGCCATCTGCTGTTTAGTTTAGATACTTCGCTTCCCAGCTTTTTCATTTTTTTTTATCTTCCCAACAGATAAATATCTCATGGAGCGCCTGTTATCTGTGTTAGAAAACATCCATCTCATCACACGCAGGATCTGCTTTTCAGGATTAGAGTTGACCCTGAAATTCAGATGACGTGAAATGTGGAACAGTTTTATGAAATTTGATGTCCTGCGCAGAATCCGCATTTCAGGGTGTTTTTTTGGACTTATAAAATACATGGCAACCACCCCAGACTATAACTGGCCTTTGCAGCAAGGAGCACATTGAAGGGCGACACATGTAAACAAACAACAAACAAAAATCCCAGTTCACTTACCAGCCAGCCTGCAACAAACCGAATCGACCTTGCCCAAGAGTCCATGTTTTTTGGACTTTTTCTTTGGATCCACAAAAGGTTTTTTGAAAGAAAGGGACTGAAGGTTGTTTCTGGTTTATATCTGCTTTTGTAAAAAAAAAAAAAAGCATTTACACAGCCAGCATGAATAATCCCTTTAATGTATCTAATATGTCTGTTTCCAATGAAACAGCTTCATCTAGTGGCCATATTGTGGTATTTTCCTAAACGAGGTGATTCATGAAAATACCACATTGTCGCCACTAGTACAGAGGTTCTCAATCACCAGGCTGTGACCTACTGCCAGGCCACACACCCCAATTCCTGGGCCTCCAACTAGCTGCTGATCCTTTAATCTCCTACAGCGCCTCCTAGCTCCTATAGTGCCACCCAACCTCCCATAGTGGCCACAGTGCCCCTCCACCTCTCACAGTGCCCTCAGACCCCCTAAGAGCCCTCAGTTCCCATAGTGTCCACCGGGCCTCCCACTGTGCCCCTTTCTCTTTGGCTTCCAGCTGATCTCCTAATCTCCCACAATGCCTCCCATTCCTATAGTGCCATAGTGCCCCTCAACCATTCACAGTACCCCAGACCCCCGAAGAGCCCCCATTCCCCAGAGGGCCCACTTGTCTCCCAATGAGCCCACTTCTCCTGGACTTCCAGATAGCTGCTGATCCTCTAATTTCCCACAGTACCTCACAGTTTGCATAGTGTCACCCAGCCTCCCATAGTGATCACAGTGCCCCTTAACCCCTCGCAGTGCCCTCAGACCCTCTATGAGTCCTCAGTTCCAACAGCCTCCTGCAGTGTCCCCCATACTTCAGAGCCTCCAGCCCCCCATAGTGCCCCTAATAGGGGGCGTCTGCGGTAAAGTGGCGCTATTTTTAGCTGTGCTTACCGTCATTTTAGCGGCGCTATTCTCTATTCGTTAAAACCGCCCCGCTAGCGGCCAAAAAGGGGGTTAATCCGCCCGCAAAGTGCCGCCGTAGAGGCGGTTTGCCAGCGGTATCGCAGCGCTGCCCCATTGATTTCAATGGGGAGCAGCGGTGGAGGAGCGGTAAACACACTGCTCCTTCACCGCTCCAAAGAAGCTGTTGGCAGGACTTTTCCTGATGTCCTGCCAGCGCACCGCTCCAGTGTGAGAGCCCTCGGGCTTTCACACTGGAGACAATGGAACAGCTGTTTGAGGGCGGATTGCAGGCGCTATTTTTAACACTATAGAACGCCCTCGGTGTGAAAGGGGTCTAACAGTGCCCCCAAGCCCCAGCAGAGGTTTTCAATTATTGGGCTGTGACCCACTGCTGGGCCACGGCCCCCCCTTCTCCTGAACCTCCAGCTATCTCCTAATTCTCTCACACCCCTCACATTTTTGTAAATATTTTATTCTATCTTTTCATGTGACAACACTGAAGAAATGACACTTTGCTACAATGTAAAGTAGTGAGTGTACAGCTTGTATAACAGTGTAAATTTGCTGTCCCCTCAAAATAACTCAACACACAGCCATTAATGTCTAAACCGCTGGCAACAAAAGTGAGTACACCCCTAAGTGAAAATGTCCAAATTGGGCCCAACTAGCCATTTTCCCTCCCCGGTGTCATGTGACTTGTTAGTGTTACAAGGTCTCAGGTGTGAATGAGGAGCAGGTGTGTTAAATTTGGTGTTATCGCTCTCACTCTCTTATACTGGTCACTGGAAGTTCAACATGGCACCTCATGGCAAAGAACTCTCTTTCCTGAAGACAATCAGACTAAGGACATGGATTACTGGTACAATGTCTTGTGGTCTGATGAGACCAAGATAAACTTATTTGGTTCAGATGGTGACAAGCGTGTGTGGCGGCAACCAGGTGAGGAGGACAAAGACAAGTGTGTCTTGTCTACAGTCAAGCATGGTGGTGGGAGTGTCATGGTCTGGGGCTGCATGAGTGCTGCCGGCACTGGGGAGCTACAGATCATTGAGGGAACCATGAATGCCAACATGTACTGTGATATACTGAAGCAGAGCATGATCCCCTCACTTCAGAGACTGGGCCGCAGAGTAGTATTCCAACATGATAACCACCCCAAACACACCTCAATGACAACCACTGACTTGTTAAAGAAGCTGAGGGTAAAGGTGATGGACTGGCCAAGCATGTCTCCAGACCTAAACCCTATTGATCATCTGTGGGGCATCCTCAAACAGAAGGTGGAGGAGCGCAAGGTCTCTAACATCCACCAGCTCCGTGATGTCGTTAAGGAGGAGGGGAAGAGGACTCCAGTGACAACCTGTGAAGCTCTGGTGACCTCCATGCCCAAGAGGGTTAAGGCAGTGCAGGAAAATAATGGTGGCCACACAAAATATTGACACTTTGGGCCCAATTTGGACATTTTCACTTAGGGGTGTACTGACTTTTGTTGCCAGCGGTTTAGACATTAATGGCTGTGTGTTGAGTTATTTTGAGGGGACAGCAAATTTACACTGTTATACAAGCTGTACACTCACTACTTTACATTGTAGACAAGTGTCATTTCTTCAGTGTTGTCACATGAAAAGATAGAAGAAAATATTTACAAAAATGTGACTGAGGGGTGTACTGACTCTTCCCAGAGGAGGAGACAGCTATACACATACAGCCCAATGAGAGCACCAAACAAACATCCAAGAGACCATGTTCTAAAAGTATATGTGAACCCCACCGCCTTGTATTCAGTAGGACTAATACACACGGTCGGACTTTTCAGCTACAAAAGTCCGACAGCCCGTCTGACAAACTTTCGACGGACTTTTGGCAGACTTGCGGCTGACTTTCTAACGAACGGACTTGCCTACACACGATCACACAAAAGTCCGACGGATTCGTACGTGATGACGTACACCGGACTAAAATAAGGAAGTTGATAGCCAGTAGCCAATAGCTGCCCTAGCGTCGGTTTTTGTCCGTCGGACTAGCATACAGACAAGCGGATTTCTGGGTCCGGCGGAGTTACGACGTAAAGATTTGAAGCATGTTCCAAATCTAAAGTCCTTCAGATTTGCGACTGGAAAAGTCCGCTGAAGGTCCAGTGAAGCCCACACACGATCGGATTGTCCGCCGGATTTGGTCCGTCGGCTTCCGTCGGACAAGTCCAGGTCGAAAAGTCTGACCGTGTGTACGCGGCATAAGCCTTTTCTGGCACTTTTTGTTTACAAGTAAAAAAAAATCTGCATTTTGTTTCTAGAAAAGTACTCAGAAGCCCCAAACATCATATATATATATATATATATATATATATATATATATATATATATATATATCTTTTAGCAGAGATCCTAGAGAATAAAATGGCGATTATTGCAATATGTTAGGCCACGTGGTATTTGCGCAGCAGTTTTTCAAACTCAATTTACTGTTTACACATGCGTTCGCTTCTACACGTGAGCACAGAGAGATGGGGAGCATTAAATATGTTTTTTCTTCTTTATTTTTTTTATTTTTTCTTCACTGTCCTTCTAATTTATTGATTTTATCACTTGTAATCCTATTACAAGGAATGTAAACATCCCTTGTAATAGGAATAAGGGATGTCAGGTCCTCTTTATGGAGAGACCCCAAATTTCTCCTCTACCTTTGAAAGCAAAAAGTTCAAAAATTGTTGACCTCCACCTTAGACCAGTAGTGACATCATGACGTTGCTCTGGTCCTCCTCCATCATAGAGTTAGGGGGAAAAGATCTGGTCTCTGTTCACCTCTTTGGCCGGCTGCGGAACCCGTCATCTAGAGCCCAGGGTGAACATGCCAAACTGTGCAAGATATAGGAACATTACGTGTCAGCATGCTTACCCACTAAGCATAAATTCCCCCTTCTCCCAGGACAAATTCGCTCCCCTGCTGAAATGCCCCCTCCAAGCATAAATCTTTGCTCCCCCCATTTCCCCCCCCCCCCAGCTCAAATCCTCTCACTCTTCAAATCTCCCCAAGCACAAATCCCCCCCCCAAAAAAAAAAATCACTCCTTCTTGCACAATTCCTCAATCCCTCAAATTTCCCCTTCGATCAGGGCCATCTTTAACGCAGGGCAAAAGGGGCAGCTGCCCTGGGCCCAGTCATTGTTGTGAGACCCAAAGCAGCTGCCCCTTGAGCCCACACTGCCTGCAAGTAGTTGATAAGTAAAGTCGGGGGGGGGCCCAAGAAAATGTTTGCCCAAAGTCCAATCAATATTAAAGACAGCCCTGCCTCTAAATCCTCCTCTCCCCCCCCCCCCCCATTTCCCCTCCTAGCACAAATATGCCCCATTCATCTCTACTAGCACAAATTCCCCCCACCCCCCCCCCAACAAAAATCTTTCCCCTCCTAGCACCAGTCCCCTCCACCCTTTACAGTACCACCTCTTTACCATACCACAGTGCCCAGGGCAGCCGCCCCTCCTGCCCACCCCCTTTTCCTGGCCCTGAAGAGTGGTAGGCTCGAGACACACTGGTGAGCAGTGGGGAGAAGGAGGGTTGGGTGGTGACAACACCTTCTGCTGCTTCTAAAAGGGATCCAAAGAATTGCCAGCTGAAAAAATATATATCGGGGTTGTGGCTAATAGCTTCAGTCATATCCCCAGCAAACCACTTCAAAGCCACAATATATAAATACGTATTGCGGCCAGCAAGTGGTTAGAATAGAAATAAAAGGCAAAAAATTTGCATATATGTATATACAGGACTTTTTTTTTTAGCAGGAACGTGGGGGAACGCAGCTCCGCCACCTCCTGCACCTTATGTATGTAATAGCAAGGAGGACTGGAGTGTGCTGGTGGGTCTATTGATGCTGGCTGCTGGGGAATCTAATTTTCCTTGGGAGAAGCTAATGTTGTGTAGGTGGGGGGGGGGTCCTTGTTGCTGAGGAGGTCTATTGTTGCTGTTGGGGGAGATATTGTTGGGGGGGTATTTTGTTGCAGGGGGGTCAGTTGTTGCTGGGAAGGATCTACAGTTGAGGGAGGGATTTTTTTGTTGCTGGCTGCTGGAAGGTATATTGATGCTGCCTGCTGGGAGATCTGTTGTTGCTGGCTGGGTATTTTGTTGCAAGGGGTGTATTGATGCTGGGGGGCGGGGTTATTCTTTCAGGAGGGGAGGGGGGAGTCTATTGATGCTGGCTGCTGGGGAATCTATTTTACCTTGGGGGGAGCTTATGTTGTGGGGGAGGGGATCTTTTGTTGAGGGGGGTCAATTATTCCTGGGAGGGATCCACAGCTGAGGGAGGGAATTTTTGTTATTATAAATATAAATGATATTAACGGTGCAGGGGGAGTGCCAGCACAAGTCTTATTACTGGAGGACATTCAGGCTGTGCTCTCAGCACCTCCATAAAATGGACTCCGCTGACATCGATGTGCTCTCGTGCCTAGTGTGGTCAGTATCTCCACTTTTGTTGAGTAAAAAAACCCTCCCCCTCTGGGTGATCTGTGTACATTGCAGGGATTGTAACAAACGTTGTTGTAGATTCCGACCTTTTGTTTTTTCTGAAGAAATAGCTGTTTGTTTCTCTGTGTCCATGTTCAGAGTGAATGTGAATGGGAGTGACTTTATAATGATCAATCAGCTGCTGCACCTGCAGGGCTCTAGTGAAGAAAGTGGCAGGGTCTACATCCCTTTGAATGTAATTTCCATTTAGGAGTATCTCACCAACAATAAAATTTTTGTTGCAGGGGATGCCCAAAATGTGACTTGTATCTTACTGCAGACTTCTGTGAAAATCAGCGAGCCAATCACACAAGACGGAAATTACATTTCTGGGGGGGGGGGGCTCTGTTTATCATCTATGTACAGAGCGCCTCCAGGTGGCCATATTGCATTTTACAGAAAATTACAGCGGCTGCAGATTGAAAAGGAGAGGTCATTTTTGATTTGTGTAGCAATTGTATATACTATATATTTATTTTTATTTTATTTTTTTCCCACGAAAGTGGAGTTACCCTTTAACACCTTCCTGCCAGGCCTGTAACAGAATGACGGACGGACGGCCACTGGCTGGGTGGACGTCATATGACATGACATACGTCACGGGACACAGCCAATGACTGATCAGTACACCGCCTCGCTGCCGGTACCATGTGATCACTGTGACCAATTACAGCAGATCACATGACAATTGTACACAATGGATGGTTTCCTTTCATGACATCCATGCTGTGATTGGTCCATTTGATCACATGGCACAGACAGGGCCAATCACAGCCCATCTGTACCATGTGATTAGCTCTCCAATCGCAGCTAATCACAACAAAACAAACTGAATGAAACAGCTTCATTCAGTTAAATGCTTGCTTATAGCAATGTAATGCAATTATATGTAAACAAAAACAAAAAAAATAATAATAATCCTGATCACTTCCCCAGGGTAGTAAAATGTTACTGTGGTAAAATTATATTGCTCTGGTCACAGTGTGTTAAAAATAAATAATAACATTAAAAAAAATTAAACGCTGTACTGCACTCGTGACAGTATGTAAAACAAGTAAAAATAGTGAACATTTTTTAATTTTTTTATTTCTTCATTTTCAAAAAAATTATGAGAAAAAATTACAGCTTAAAAAAAAAAACACTATGCCTCTTACTAAATACCTTGGACTGTCTACTTTCCAAAAAGGGGTGATTTGGGGGGTATTTGTACTGTCCTGGCATTTTTGGGCCTCAAGAAATGAGATCGGCTGTCAGTGCATCAGGATTGATCGATTTTCAGATATATATCCCATAGTTTGTGGACTCTATAACTTTCCTACAGACTAAATAATATACACTGGTTTGGGTTATTTTTACCAAAGAAATGTAGCAGAATACAGTTAGACCTACATTTATGAGGAAAGATTATTTATTTGCAAATTGTTATAACAGAAACACACGCTTTTTTCAAAATTTTCAGTCTTTTTTCGTTTATTTTGCAAAAAAAAGAAAGAAAACATCAGTGATTAAATACCACCGAAAGAAAGCTCTATTTGTGTGAACAAAACTATAAAAATTTCATATGGGTACAATGTTGCATGACCGCGTAATTGTCATTCACAGTGTGAAAGTGCTGAAAGCTGAAAATTGTCCTGGCCAGGAAGGGGGTGCCCAATATTGAAGAGGTTAAGGCAAAGGGAAGGGGGTGTCTGGTATTGAAAAGGGGGTGTCCTGTATTGAATGGTTTAAGACACAGGGAAGGGGGTGTCCGGTATTGAAGGGGTTAAGGCAAAGGGAAGGGGGTGTCCGGTATTTTAGGGGTTAAGGTAAAGGGAAGAGGGTGTCCAGTATTTAAGGGGTTAAGGCAAAGGGAAGGGGGTGTGGGGTATTGAAAAGGGGGTTTCTGGTATTGAAGGGGTTAAGGCAAAGGGAAGGGGGTGCCCATTATTGAAGGGGTTAAGGCAAAGGGAAGGGGGTGCCCACTGCCCAGTATTTTTTAGAGGTTAAGACAAAGAGAGGGGGGTGTCCGGTATTTTAGGGGTTAAGGTAAAGGGAAGAGGGTGTCCAGTATTTAAGGGGTTAAGGCAAAGGGAAGGGGGTGTGGGGTATTGAAAAGGGGGTTTCTGGTATTTTAGGAGTTAAGGCAAAGGGAAGAGGGTGTCCAGTTTTGAATAGAGGGTATCTGGGACCAATCCTGTTCAATTTGTTTGCAAGGATGTGGAATTCCCTTCCACAGGCGGTGGTCTCAAGGGGGGTGCATCGATATTTTCAAAAAACTATTAGATAAGCACCTGAACGACTGCAACATACGGGGATATACAATGTAATACTGACATACGGGGGCGTTGCTAGATCTACAAAAGATCTGGGGCTAGAGCCCATAGCAGCGAAGTAAAGAAAGTTATATGCTTGGGCGGGCATACACTTACATCAGGGTCCCCAGAGAGCCCCCCTTACATCAGAGTCCAAAGATAGCCTGCGCCTTGTATCAGGGTCCCCAGAAAGCCCCCCCATTTACTTCAGGGTCCCTAGAGAGCCACTCCTTACATCAGGGTCACCAGAGAGAGGGTGGGCAATGAGAGATGATGTAATCTCTCTGCTCTGTCGGGCGCCCGGCTCTCCTGGGCTGCCTGTCCACTCTCCGGTTCTCCCGTGCTGCCCACCGCACTACTGCAGAAAAGCCATGGCTCGGTAGTAGGCCGGGGCCCTGTGGTTGGGGACCCCTGGGACTCTGGGCTATGGGCCCCAGATTCGGGGCTATAGCCCCAAAAGGCACCCCCTAGCAACGCCACTGACACATAATCACACACATAGGTTGGACTTGGACTAAGGCAAAGAGAAGAGGGTGTCTGGTATTTTAGGAGTTAAGGCAAAGGGAAGAGGGTGTCCTGTTTTGAATAGAGGGTATCTGGGACCAATCCTGTTTAATTTGTTCATAAACGATCTGGAGGACGGGATAAACAGTTCAATCTCTGTATTTGCGGAGGATACTAAGCTAAGCAGGGCAATAACTTCTCCGCAGGATGTGGAAACCTGAACAAATTAATGGGGTGGGCACCTACATGGCAAATGAGGTTCAATGTGGAAAAATGTAAAATAATGCATTTGGCAAAAATCTGAATGCAATCTATACACTGGGGGGAGAACCTCTGGGGGAATCTAGGATGGAGAAGGACCTGGGGGTCCTAGTAGATGATAGGCTCAGCAATGGCATGCAATGCCAAGCTGCTGCTAATAAAGCAAACAGAATATTGTCATTAAAAAAGGGGATCAACTCCAGAGATAAAACGATAATTCTCCCGCTCTACAAGACTCTGGTCCGGCCACACCTGGAGTATGCTGTCCAGTTCTGGGCACCAGTCCTCAGGAAGGATGTACTGGAAATGGAGCGAGTACAAAGAAGGGCAACAAAGCTAATAAAGGGTCTGGATGATCTTAGTTATGAGGAAAGGTTGGGAGGGGATATGATTTCAATTTATAAATACCGTACTGGTGACCCCACAATAGGGATAAAACTTTTTTGCGGAAGGTAGTTTAATAAGACTCGTGGCCACTCATTAAAATTAGAAAACTAGAAAAGAGGTTTAAACTTAAACTACGTAGAGGGTTCTTTACTGTAAGAGCGGCAAGGATGTGGAATTCCCTTCCACAGGTGGTGGTCTCAGCGGGGAGCATCGATAGTTTCAAAAAACTATTAGATAAGCACCTGAACGACCGCAACATACAGGGATATACAATGTAATACTGACACATAATCACACACATAGGTTGGACTTGATGGACTTGTGTCTTTTTTCAACCTCACCTACTATGTAACTATGTGTCCGGTATTGAAGGTGTTAAGGCAAAGGGAAGGGGGGCACCCAGTATTTTTTAGGGGTTAAGGCTAAGGGAAGGGGGTGTGTGGTATTGAAAAGGAGGTGTCTGGTATTTTGGGGGTTAAGGGAAGGGGGTGTCCGGTATTGAAGGGGTTAAGGCAAAGAGAAGGGGTGTCTGGTATTTTAGGGGTTAAGGCAAAGGGAAGTGGGTGTCCAGTTTTGAAAAGGGGGTGTTCGGTCTTATAGGGGTCAAGGCAAAGGGAAGGGGGCACCTGGTATTTTAGGGGTTAAGGCAAAGGAAAGGGGGTGTCCAGTATTGAAGGTGTTAAGGCAAAGGGAAGGGGGCGCCCAGTATTTTTTAGGGGTTAAGGCAAAGGGAAGGGGATAACAGTATTGAAGGGGTTAAAGCAAAGCTATGAGGGTGTACAGAATTAAAGGGGTTAAGGCAAAGGGAAGGGAGTGTCCAGTATTGAAGGGGTTAAAGCAAGGGGGAGATGGTGTCCAGTATTGAAGGGGTTAAGGCAAAGGGAAGAGGGTGTCCGGTATTGAAAAGGAGGCGTTTGGTCTTATAGGGATTAGGGCAAAGGGAAGGGGGTGCCAGGTATTTTAGGGGTTAAGACAAAGGGAAGGGGGTGTCCAGTATTGAAGGGGTTAAAGCAAGGGGGAGATGGTGTCCATTATTAAAGGAGTTAAGGCAAGGGAAGAGGGTGTCCGGTATTGAAAAGGGGGTGCCCAGTATTGAGGGGATTAAGGTAAAGGGAAGGCGGTGCCTGGTATTGAAAAGGGGGTGTCTGGTAGGGGGTGCCCGGTATTAAAAAGGGGGTGTCTGGTAGGGGGTGCCGGTATTGAAAAGGGGGTGTCTGGTAGGGGGTGCCCCATATTGAAAAGGGGGTGTCTGGTAGGGGGTGCCCGGTATTGAAAAGGGGGTGTCTGGCAGGCAGTGCTCAGTATTGAAAAGGGGGTGTATGGTAGTGGGTGCCCAGTATTGAAAAGGGGGTGTCTGGTAGGGGGTGCCAGGTATTGAAAAGGGGGAGTCTGGTAGGGGGTGCTCGGTATTGAAAAGGGGGTGTCTGGTAGGGGATGCCCAGTATTGAAAAGAGGGTGTCTGGTTGGGGGTGCCCGGTATTAAAAAGGGGGTGCCCAGTATTGAGGAGATTAGGGTAAAGGGAAGGGGGTGCCTGGTATTGAAAAGGGGGTGTCTGGTAGGGGGTGCCCCGGCATTGAAAAGGGGGTGTCTGGTAGGGGGTGCCGGTATAGAAAAGGGGGTGTCTAGTAGGGGGTGCCAGGTATTGAAAAGGGGGGGTCTGGTAGGGGGTGCCCGGTATTAAGAAAGGGGGTATCTGGTAGGGGGTGCCCGGTATTGAAAAGGGGTGTCTGGTAGGGGGTGCTCAGTATTGAAAAGGGGGTGCATGGTAGTGGGTGCCCGGTATTGAAAATTGGGTGTCTGGTAGGGGGTGCCCGGTATTGAAAAGGGGGTGTCTGGTAGGGGGTGCCCGGTATTGAAAAGGGGGTGTCTGGTAGGGGGTGCTCGGTATTGAAAAGGGGGTGTCTGGTAGGGGGTGCCAGGTATTGAAAAGGGGGTGTCTGGTAGAGGGTGCCCAGTATTGAAAAGGGGGTGTCTGGTAGGGGGTGCTCAGTATTGAAAAGGGGGTGTATGGTAGTGGGTGCCCGGTATTGAAAAGGGGGTGTCTGGTAGGGGGTGCCCGGTATTGAAAAGGGGGTGTCTGGTAGGGGGTGCTTGGTATTGAAAAGGGGGTGTCTGGTAGGGGATGCCCAGTATTGAAAAGAGGGTGTCTGGTAGGGGGTGCCCAGTATTGAAAAGAGGGTGTCTGGTAGGGGGTGCCCAGTATTGAAAAGGGGTTGTCTGGTAGGGGGTGCCTGGTATTGAAAAGGGGGTTATGGTAGGGGGTGCTCGGTATTGAAAAGGGAGGTGTCTTGTATGGGGTGCCCGGTATTGAAAAGGGGGTGTTTGGTAGGGGGTGCGGGTATTAAAAAGGGGGTGTCTGGTAAGGGGTGCCCGGTATTGAAAAGGGGGTGTCTGGTAGGGGGTGCTCAATATTGAAAAGGGGGTGTCTGGTAGGGGGTGCCTGGTATTGAAAAGGGGGTGTCTGGTAGGGGGTGCCTGGTATTGAAAAGGGGGTGTCTGGTAGGGGGTGCTCAGTATTGAAAAGGGGGTATCTGGTAGGGGGTGCTCAGTATTGAAAAGGGGGTATCTGGTAGGGGGTGCTCAGTATTGAAAAGGGGGTATCTGGTAGGGGGTGCCTGGTATTGAAAAAGGGGTGTCTGGTAGGGGGTGCTCAGTATTCAAAAGGGGGTATCTGGTAGGGGGTGCTCAGTATTGAAAAGGGGGCATCTGGTAGGGGGTGCTCAGTATTGAAAAGGGGGTGTCTGGTAGGGGGTGCGGGTATTGAAAAGGGGGTGTCTGGTGGAGGGTGCTCAGTATTGAAAAGGGGGTGTCTGGTTGGGGATGCCCGGTATTGAAGGGGTTAAGGCAAAGCTTTACATTGATCTCTTCTTTTGGTGTTATTAATTCTCACCTTGGGGGGGGGGGATCGGAGGGTCTCCCGGTTTATACGAATTACCGGCTAATCTGTTCCGAAATGTCTAATTAGACGTGAATCTTTATGTATTTTTGTAGGAGATGACAGCCTTCCCCAGCTTGGTGGTGCCTAGGCACGGCGGACAGCCCGGTCACGGCTCTAATTCCGAATGACAAGTTTATATAAAATCTGGTGATTGAACCCGTGTTGGTTTGTTTCTCCAGATGTGAGAAGAGGTGGCCGGGTTCATTTCAACAAACGGCGAGCTGCGGAGTGGCGGGGGGGATGATGAAATCCTGACAAATAAAGTGAATATGACACAGTTCACTCTTCTCTTTCCTGGTGGTGGCCGGGCTGACAACCTGTGATGGGGTCGGACTTTGGGACCGCGGCTTTGTTTATTTTCACTTGCAGCAAGCCCTGTCAGATTTAACTTGTAGAAGTCAATGAAAAAATATCTTAAAAGATTATCTGGCTCAGAAGTATAAGAGGACTGAAATCCGAGAATCGCCTATTGGATTTCTTTTTTTTTCAAGTTAAAAAAATTCACAGATTAGCTGATTCGCCTCATTTGAAAACCAATTACTATGATTAAAGCGAACACAGGCATGCGCAGACTATTGCATTAGAGCAGAGGACGGTGTCAGTAGAGCAGAGGATGGTATCAACAGAGCAGTGGACGGTGTCAGTAGAGCAGTGGACGGTGTCAGTAGAGCAGTGGACGGTGTCAGTAGAGCAGTGGACGGTGTCAGTAGAGCAGTGGACGGTGTCAGTAGAGCAGTGGACGGTGTCAGTAGAGCAGTGGACGGTATCAATAGAGCAGTGGACGGTGTCAGTAGAGCAGTGGACGGTGTCAGTAGGGTAGAGGACGGTGTCAGTAGGGCAGTGGACGGTGTCAGTAGAGCAGTGGACGGTGTCAGTAGGGCAGTGGACGGTGTCAGTAGGGCAGTGGACGGTGTCAGTAGAGCAGTGGACGGTGTCAGTAGAGCAGTGGACGGTGTCAGTAGGGCAGTGGACGGTGTCAGTAGGGCAGTGGACGGTGTCAGTAGGGCAGTGGACGGTGTCAGTAGGGCAGTGGACGGTGTCAGTAGAGCAGTGGATTGTGTCAGTAGGGCAGTGGACGGTGTCAGTAGGGCAGTGGACGGTGTCAGTAGGGCAGTGGACGGTGTCAGTAGGGCAGTGGACGGTGTCAGTAGGGCAGTGGACGGTGTCAGTAGGGCAGTGGACAGTGTCAGTAGAGCAGAGGACGGTGTCAGTAGAGCAGAGGACGGTGTCAGTAGAGCAGAGGATGGTATCAATAGAGCAGTGGACGGTGTCAGTAGGGCAGTGGATGGTGTCAGTAGGGCAGTGGATGGTGTCAGTAGGGCAGTGGACGGTGTCAGTAGAGCAGTGGACAGTGTCAGTAGAGCGAAGGATGGTGTCAGTAGAGCAGTGGACAGTGTCAGTAGAGCGAAGGATGGTGTCAGTAGAGCAGTGGATGGTGTCAGTAAGGCAGTGGACGGTGTCAGTAGGGCAGTGGACGGTGTCAGTAGAGCAGAGGATGGTGTCAGTAGGACAGTGGATGGTGTCACTAGAGCAGTGGATGGTGTCACTAGAGCAGTGGACGGTGTCAGTAGAGCAGTGGATGGTGTCAGTAGAGCAGTGGACGGTATCGTTAGAGCAGTGGACGGTGTCGTTAGAGCAGAGGATGGTGTCAGTAGGACAGTGGATGTTGTCAGTAGGACAGTGGACGGTGTCAGTAGGACAGTGGACGGTGTCAGTAGGGCAGTGGATGGTGTCAGTAAAGCAGTGGACGGTGTCAGCAAGGCAGAAGATGGTGTCATAGCAGTGAACGGTGTCAGTAGAGCAGTGGGGGGTGTCATTAGGACAGTGGACGGTGTCAGTAGAGAAGTGGACAGTGTCAGTAGGGCAGTGGATGGTGTCAGTAGAGCAGAGGATGGTGTCAGTAGGGCAGTGGATGGTGTCAGTAGAGCAGTGGATGGTGTCAGTAAGGCAGTGGACGGTGTCAGTAGGGCAGTGGATGGTGTCAGTAGAGCAGTGGATGGTGTCAGTAGGGCAGTGGATGGTGTCAGTAGAGCAGTGGATGGTGTCAGTAGGGCAGTGGACGGTGTCAGTAGAGCAGTGGACAGTATCAATAGAGCAGTGGACGGTGTCAGTAGAGCAGTGGACAGTGTCAGTAGAGCAGTGGACAGTGTCAGTAGGGCAGTGTATGGTGTCAGTAGAGCAGTGGATGGTGTCAGTAGAGCAGAGGATGGTGTCAGTAGAGCAGTGGACGGTGTCAGTAGGGCAGTGGACGATGTCAGTAGAGCAGTGGACAGTGTCAGTAGCGCGAAGGATGGTGTCAGTAGAGCAGTGAATGGTGTCAGTAAGGCAGTGGACGGTGTCAGTAGGGCAGTGGATGGTGTCAGTAGAGCAGTGGACGGTGTCAGTAGGGCAGTGGATGGTGTCAGTAAGGCAGTGGACAGTGTCAATGGAGCAGAGGATGGTGTCAGTAGGACAGTGGATGGTGTCAGTAGAGCAGAGGATGGTATGAGTAGAGCAGTGGATGGTGTCAGTAGGGCAGTGGACGGTGTCAGTAGAGCAGTGGGCGGTGTCAGTAGAGCAGTGGATGGTGTCAGTAGAGCAGAGGATGGTGTCAGTAGAGCAGTGGACGGTGTCAGTAGAGCAGAGGATGGCGTCAGTAGGGCAGTGGACAGTGTCAGTAGGGCAGTGGATGGTGTCAGTAGAGCAGTGGACGGTGGCAGTAGAGCAGTGGACGGTGGCAGTAGAGCAGTGGACAGTGTTAGTAGAGCAGTGGACGGTGTCAGTAGAGCAGTGGATGGTGTCAGTAGAGCAGAGGACGGTGTCAGTAGAGCAGTGGACGGTGTCAGTAGAGCAGAGGATGGTGTCAGTAGGACAGTGGACGGTGTCAGTAGGACAGTGGACGGTGTCAGTAGGGCAGTGGACAGTGTCAGTAGGGCAGTGGATGGTGTCAGAGCAGTGGACGGTGTCAGTAGAGCAGTGGACGGTATCAGTAGGGCAGTGCACGGTGTCAGTAGAGCAGAGGATGGTGTCAGTAGGACAGTGGATGGTGTCACTAGAGCAGTGGATGGTGTCAGTAGAGCAGTGGACGGTGTCAGTAGAGCAGTGGACGGTGTCAGTAGAGCAGTGGACGGTGTCAGTAGAGCAGAGGACGGTGTCAGTAGGACAGTGGATGGTGTCACTAGAGCAGTGGATGGTGTCAGTAGAGCAGTGGACGGTGTCAGTAGAGCAGTGGATGGTGTCAGTAGAGCAGTGGACGGTATCATTAGAGCAGTGGACGGTGTCGTTAGAGCAGAGGATGGTGTCAGTAGGACAGTGGATGTTGTCAGTAGGACAGTGGACGGTGTCAGTAGGACAGTGGACGGTGTCAGTAGGGCAGTGGATGGTGTCAGTAAAGCAGTGGACGGTGTCAGCAAGGCAGAAGATGGTGTCATAGCAGTGAACGGTGTCAATAGAGCAGTGGGGGGTGTCATTAGGACAGTGGACGGTGTCAGTAGAGAAGTGGACAGTGTCAGTAGGGCAGTGGACGGTGTCAGTAGGGCAGTGGACGGTGTCAGTAGGGCAGTGGACGGTGTCAGTAGGGCAGTGGATGGTGTCAGTAGGGCAGTGGATGGTGTCAGTAGAGCAGTGGGTAGACCAGTGGATGGTGTCAGTAGAGCAGTGGATGGTGTCAGTAGAGCAGTGGACGGTGTCAGTAGGGCAGTGGACGGTGTCAGTAGAGCAGTGGACGGTGTCAGTAGGGCAGTGGACAGTGTCAGTAGGGCAGTGGACAGTGTCAGTAGAGCAGTGGACGGTGTCAGTAGAGCAGTGGACGGTGTCAGTAGGGCAGTGGACGGTGTCAGTAGAGCAGTGGACGGTGTCAGTAGAGCAGTGGACGGTGTCAGTAGGGCAGTGGACGGTCTCAGTAGGGCAGTGGACGGTGTCAGTAGGGCAGTGGACGGTGTCAGTAGGGCAGTGGACGGTGTCAGTAGGGCAGTGGACGGTGTCAGTAGGGCAGTGGACGGTGTCAGTAGGGCAGTGGACGGTGTCAGTAGAGCAGTGGACGGTGTCAGTAGAGCAGAGGACGGTGTCAGTAGAGCAGAGGATGGTATCAATAGAGCAGTGGACGGTGTCAGTAGAGCAGTGGATGGTGTCAGTAGGGCAGTGGATGGTGTCAGTAGGGCAGTGGACGGTGTCAGTAGAGCAGTGGACAGTGTCAGTAGAGCGAAGGATGGTGTCAGTAGAGCAGTGGACAGTGTCAGTAGAGCGAAGGATGGTGTCAGTAGAGCAGTGGATGGTGTCAGTAGGGCAGTGGATGGTGTCAGTAGGGCAGTGGACGGTGTCAGTAGAGCAGTGGACAGTGTCAGTAGAGCAGAGGATGGTGTCAGTAGGACAGTGGATGGTGTCACTAGAGCAGTGGATGGTGTCAGTAGAGCAGTGGACGGTGTCAGTAGAGCAGTGGATGGTGTCAGTAGAGCAGTGGACGGTATCGTTAGAGCAGTGGACGGTGTCGTTAGAGCAGAGGATGGTGTCAGTAGGACAGTGGATGTTGTCAGTAGGACAGTGGACGGTGTCAGTAGGACAGTGGACGGTGTCAGTAGGGCAGTGGATGGTGTCAGTAAAGCAGTGGACGGTGTCAGCAAGGCAGAAGATGGTGTCATAGCAGTGAACGGTGTCAGTAGAGCAGTGGGGGGTGTCATTAGGACAGTGGACGGTGTCAGTAGAGAAGTGGACAGTGTCAGTAGGGCAGTGGATGGTGTCAGTAGAGCAGTGGATGGTGTCAGTAGGGCAGTGGACGGTGCCAGTAGAGCAGTGGACAGTATCAATAGAGCAGTGGACGGTGTCAGTAGAGCAGTGGACGGTGTCAGTAGAGCAGTGGACAGTGTCAGTAGGGCAGTGTATGGTGTCAGTAGAGCAGTGGATGGTGTCAGTAGAGCAGAGGATGGTGTCAGTAGAGCAGTGGACGGTGTCAGTAGGGCAGTGGACGATGTCAGTAGAGCAGTGGACAGTGTCAGTAGCGCGAAGGATGGTGTCAGTAGAGCAGTGGATGGTGTCAGTAAGGCAGTGGACGGTGTCAGTAGGGCAGTGGATGGTGTCAGTAGAGCAGTGGATGGTGTCAGTAGGGCAGTGGATGGTGTCAGTAGAGCAGTGGATGGTGTCAGTAGGGCAGTGGACGGTGTCAGTAGAGCAGTGGACAGTATCAATAGAGCAGTGGACGGTGTCAGTAGAGCAGTGGACGGTGTCAGTAGAGCAGTGGACAGTGTCAGTAGGGCAGTGTATGGTGTCAGTAGAGCAGTGGATGGTGTCAGTAGAGCAGAGGATGGTGTCAGTAGAGCAGTGGACGGTGTCAGTAGGGCAGTGGACGATGTCAGTAGAGCAGTGGACAGTGTCAGTAGCGCGAAGGATGGTGTCAGTAGAGCAGTGAATGGTGTCCGTAAGGCAGTGGACGGTGTCAGTAGGGCAGTGGATGGTGTCAGTAGAGCAGTGGACGGTGTCAGTAGGGCAGTGGATGGTGTCAGTAGGGCAGTGGACAGTGTCAATGGAGCAGAGGATGGTGTCAGTAGGACAGTGGATGGTGTCAGTAGAGCAGAGGATGGTATGAGTAGAGCAGTGGATGGTGTCAGTAGGGCAGTGGACGGTGTCAGTAGAGCAGTGGGCGGTGTCAGTAGAGCAGTGGATGGTGTCAGTAGAGCAGTGGACGGTGTCAGTAGAGCAGTGGACGGTGTCAGTAGAGCAGTGGATTGTGTCAGTAGGGCAGTGGACGGTGTCAGTAGGGCAGTGGACGGTGTCAGTAGGGCAGTGGACGGTGTCAGTAGGGCAGTGGACGGTGTCAGTAGAGCAGTGGACGGTGTCAGTAGAGCAGAGGACGGTGTCAGTAGAGCAGAGGATGGTATCAATAGAGCAGTGGACGGTGTCAGTAGAGCAGTGGATGGTGTCAGTAGGACAGTGGATGGTGTCAGTAGAGCAGAGGATGGTATGAGTAGAGCAGTGGATGGTGTCAGTAGAGCAGTGGGCGGTGTCAGTAGAGCAGTGGGCGGTGTCAGTAGAGCAGTGGATGGTGTCAGTAGAGCAGAGGATGGTGTCAGTAGAGCAGTGGACGGTGTCAGTAGAGCAGAGGATGGCGTCAGTAGGGCAGTGGACAGTGTCAGTAGGGCAGTGGATGGTGTCAGTAGAGCAGTGGACGGTGGCAGTAGAGCAGTGGACGGTGGCAGTAGAGCAGTGGACAGTGTTAGTAGAGCAGTGGACGGTGTCAGTAGACCAGAGGACGGTGTCAGTAGAGCAGTGGACGGTGTCAGTAGAGCAGTGGACGGTGTCAGTAGAGCAGTGGATGGTGTCAGTAGAGCAGAGGACGGTGTCAGTAGAGCAGTGGACGGTGTCAGTAGAGCAGAGGATGGTGTCAGTAGGACAGTGGACGGTGTCAGTAGGACAGTGGACGGTGTCAGTAGGGCAGTGGACAGTGTCAGTAGGGCAGTGGATGGTGTCAGAGCAGTGGACGGTGTCAGTAGAGCAGTGGACGGTATCAGTAGGGCAGTGCACGGTGTCAGTAGAGCAGAGGATGGTGTCAGTAGGACAGTGGATGGTGTCACTAGAGCAGTGGACGGTGTCAGTAGAGCAGTGGACGGTGTCAGTAGAGCAGTGGACGGTGTCAGTAGAGCAGTGGACGGTGTCAGTAGAGCAGAGGACGGTGTCAGTAGGACAGTGGATGGTGTCACTAGAGCAGTGGATGGTGTCAGTAGAGCAGTGGACGGTATCATTAGAGCAGTGGACGGTGTCGTTAGAGCAGAGGATGGTGTCAGTAGGACAGTGGATGTTGTCAGTAGGACAGTGGACGGTGTCAGTAGGACAGTGGACGGTGTCAGTAGGGCAGTGGATGGTGTCAGTAAAGCAGTGGACGGTGTCAGCAAGGCAGAAGATGGTGTCATAGCAGTGAACGGTGTCAGTAGAGCAGTGGGGGGTGTCATTAGGACAGTGGACGGTGTCAGTAGAGAAGTGGACAGTGTCAGTAGGGCAGTGGACGGTGTCAGTAGGGCAGTGGATGGTGTCAGTAGGGCAGTGGATGGTGTCAGTAGAGCAGTGGGTAGACCAGTGGATGGTGTCAGTAGAGCAGTGGATGGTGTCAGTAGAGCAGTGGACGGTGTCAGTAGGGCAGTGGATTGTGTCAGTAAAGCAGTGGATGGTGTCAGCAAGGCAGAAGATGGTGTCATAGCAGTGGACAGTGTCAGTAGAGCAGTGGGGGGTGTCATTAGGACAGTGGACAGTGTCAGTAGAGCAGTGGACAGTGTCACTAGAGCAGTGGACGGTGTCAGTAGGGCAGTGGATGGTGTCAGTAGGGCAGTGGATGGTGTCAGTAGGGCAGTGGACGGTGTCAGTAGAGCAGTGGATGGTGTCAGTAGAGCAGAGGATGGTGTCAGTAGCAGCAGTGGACAATGTCAGTAGAGTGTGGACGGTGTCAGTAGAGCAGAGGACGGTGTCAGTAGAGCAGAGGATGGTGTCAGTAGAGCAGTGGACGGTGTTAGTAAGGCAGTGGATGGTGTCAGTAGAGCAGTGGATGGTGTCAGTAGAGCAGTGGATGGTGTCAGTAGAGCAGAGGATGGTGTCAGTAGAGCAGTGGACGGTGTCAGTAGAGTGTGGACGGTGTCAGTAGAGCAGAGGACGGTGTCAGTAGAGCAGTGGATGGTGTCAGTAGAGCAGAGGATGGTGTCAGTAGAGCAGTGGATGGTGTCAGTAGAGCAGTGGACGGTGTCAGTAGAGCAGAGGACGGTGTCAGTAGAGCAGTGGATGGTGTCAGTAGAGCAGTGGACGGTGTCAGTAGAGCAGAGGACGGTGTCAGTAGAGCAATGGACGGCGTCAGTAGAGCAGTGGATGGTGTTAGTAGAGCGAAGGATGGTGTCAGTAGAGTAGTGGATGATGTCAGTAGAGCAGTGGATGGCGTCAGTAGAGCAATGGATGGTGTTCGTAGAGCAGTGGATGGTGTCAGTAAAGCAGAGGATGGTGTCAGTAGAGCAGAGGACGGTGTCAGTAGAGCAGTGGACGGCATCATTAGAGCAGTGGATGGTGTCAGTAGAGCAGTGGACGGTGTCAGTAGAGCAGTGGACGGTGTCAGTAGAGCAGTGGACGGTGTTAGTAGAGCAGTGGACGGTGTCAGTAGGGCAGTGGACGGTGTCAGTAGAGCAGAGGGCGGTGTCAGTAGAGCAGTGGACGGCGTTAGTAGAGCAGTGGACGGTGTCAGTAGAGCAGTGGACGGTGTCAGTAGAGCAGCGGACGGTGTCAGTAGAGCAGAGGGCGGGGTCAGTAGAGCAGTGGACGGCGTTAGTAGAACAGTGGATGGTGTCAGTAGAGCAGTGGACGGTGTCAGTAGAGCAGTGGACGGTGTCAGTAGAGCAGAGGGCGGTGTCAGTAGAGCAGTGGACGGCGTTAGTAGAGCAGTGGACGGTGTCAGTAGAGCAGTGGACGGTGTCAGTAGGGCAGTGGACAGTGTCAGTAGGGCAGTGGACAGTGTCAGTAGGGCAGTGGATGGTGTCAGTAGAGCAGTGGACGGTGTCAGTAGGGCAGTGGACGGTGTCAGTAGGGCAGTGGACGGTGTCAGTAGAGCAAGTTGATGATATCAGTAGAGCAGAAGATGGTGTTAGTATAACAGTGAACAGGGATAGCAGAGCAGAGAATGGTGTGAGTAAGGCAGAGGATGGTGTCAGCAGAGGAGATGATGGTGTCAGTAGGACAGAAGACGATGTCAGTAGAGCAGAGAATGATGTGAATAGGACAGAGAATGGTGTCAGTCAGTAGAGTAGTGGAAGTGTCAGTAGGTTAGAGATTGGTGTCAGTAGTTTTTTCTTTTTATTATGTTTTACAATTTTATTGTGTTGCTGATGATGTTCCCCTACTGACAATACTGAGGATATGTTAATAAACATCCTCCCTATGAGAGCCACCAGCTAACAATTTGTGTGGCTTGTGGCTCTCGAACCTTGTGTATCACTGTCTGACAACTTTGGTCTCCTCTAACAATCGGGAACTAATCAGCGGGGTTCTCTATCATGTCTTCACAAGCAGGCTGGAGGTTTCTTTGAGAAAATAAGCCTTCAGCCTATAAATGGCACAGCAGATTCCTCTGTAGCCTGAAGTCTTCATGTGTTACTACTGGAATTGTCAGATACAGCTACAGTATTAAAAAATATTGACTAAATTGAAAAATAATAGAAATTATATACTGTGCATGTTTGGTATCTATTTACTCAACAAAACCCAACATTTTATATTTTACCAAAATATTGGTTATAATATTGTGTTTGTTTGCACAAAAAATTCATTTTAATGTATTTTTTTCTCCTAAAAATATGCATTTGATAAGTAGTTGTGCAAATATTGTGTGAAATAAAAAAAATTGTAACTACCACCATTTTATTTTGCAGGGTGTCTGCGTTCAGAAAATCTATATACTTCTTTGGGGGTTTACACACTGTAAACAATATTGTGCTGGGTCTACTCAAACAAACTGAGGCAACTATTTGCATCAGCTTTCTAAGTACTGTCAACTAAACGTATCTTTGTCTGACTCATTAGACTTTTCATCTTTTCAACTTTGTTGTTTTAAGTAGAGACAACTCAATTTTTTTTTCAGTTTATAGACCATAGTGCAATAAGTTAGGATTACTATTACTTAGTTACTTATTTTCCAAATGTATTAGATATATGTTTGAAGGTTTTTATATAAAATTAACTCAGTAATATGTTTTTTTTTTTTTTAAGGAATAGTCTCATGAAACAGGCTTTCAAAACAGATTAACATTTATTATTTATAAAGTGTTACAAATGTAATATTATTAAAGCAGCATCAAATGTAAATGTAAACATTTAAAAAAAAAAAGATAAAAAAACCTCTTTCTCAGCTAACTAATCAAACTGAAACACAGACATGTATATACAGTATATCTGTAAAGAAGAATACAGAATGTATTAACTTTTTTTTTTAAAGCCTTTTAGGAAAGTAATTTGCACTTTAACCACTTCAGCCCCAGAAGGATTTTCCCCATTAATGACCAGGCCATTTTTTGCGATACGGCACTGCGCTGCTTTAACTGACAATTGCGCGGTCGTGGGACGCTGTACCCAAACAAAATTGTCGCCCTTTTTTTTCCCATAAATAGAGCTTTATTTTGGTGGTATCTGATCATCTCTGCGTTTTTTTATTTTTTGCGCTATAAACAAAAAAAGAGCTACAATTTTGAAAAAAGAACTATTTTTTTTACTTTCTACTATAATACATATCCAAAAAAAATATAAAAAACTCATTTATTCATCAGTTTATAGTTTTTATATTCATCAGTTTAGTTTTTATATATATTCTTCTACATATTTTTGGTCAAAAAAATCCCAGTAAGCATATATTGATTATTTTGTGCAAAAGTTATTACACCTACAAACTATGGGAAAGATTTAAGGACTTTTTTAAATCGTTTTTACTGGTAATGGCGGCGATCTGCGATTTTTAGCAGGACTGCGACATTGCGGCGGACAAATCTGACCCCAAATGACACTTTTTGGGGACCAGTGACATTAATACATTGATCAATGCTAAAAAAATGCACTGATCGATGTATAACCCCTTCCCGCCGACCGTACGCAGATATGCGTACTCGGTTTTCAGGGGTTATACCGGGATGATGCCTGCAGCTGCAGGCATCATCCCAGTACCGTTGTTTAGAGCCGGCGATTGGCTACCCGAGTATAACAACCGATGCGGCTAAAAGCCGCTCGGCTGTTATACTGGAGGAGCGGGAGGGGACATCCCCCCCTCCCGCCGCCTCCCGCCGCTCTTACCGGGCCTCCCGTGCGATCGGGAAGCCCGGTGTCCAATCGTGTGCCTTCGGCGGCTGGGGGCGGGCTGGAACGAAGCTGTGGGCAGCCAGGTTCCAGCCTTCTCATTGTAAACGCAGAAGCGACGTCATGACGTCACTTCCCGTTTACTCAGCTGCCAATGGCGCCAGTTTTAAAAAAAAAATACAGTATTCAGAATCGCCGTTTTCGGCGATCTGAATACTTTGAAGTGCAAAGAGTACCTGTCACCACCTATTACTGTCACAAGGGATGTTTACATTCCTTGTGACAGCAATAAAAGTAAAAAAAAAAAATTTTTTTAAACACAATTTATAAAGTAAAAAATAAATTAAATAAATAAATTAAAAAAAAAAAATTTTTTTTTAAAGTCCCCCTGTCCCCGCGAGCTTGCGCAGTGAAGAAAACGCATACAGAAGTCGCGCCCGCATATGTAAACGGTGTTCAAATCACACATGTGAGGTATCGCCGCTATCGTCAGAGCGAGAGCAATAATTCTAGCCCTAGATCTCCTCTGTAATTCAAACCTGGTAACCGTAAAAAAAATTTAAAGCATTGCCTATGGAAATTCATAGGTACCGTAATTTGTCGCCATTCCACGAGTGCGTGCAATTATAAAAGGTGACATGTTTGGTATCTATTTACTCGGCGCAACATCATCTTTCACATTATATGAAAAAATTGGGGTAACTTTACTGTTTGGATTTTTTAAAACTCATGAAAGTGTCCCTTTTCCAAAAATTTGCGTTTAAAACACCGCTGCACAAATACCGTGTGATAAAAAATATTGCAACAATCGCCATTTTATTCTCTAGATTCTCTGCTAAAAAATATATATAATGTTTGGGAACTCTAAGTAATTTTCTAGCAAAAAATACGGATTTTAACTTGTAAACACCAAATTTCAAAAATAGGCTTAGTCATGAAAGGGTTAAATGTCACTGGAACTGAAGGGGTTAACACTAGGGGGCAATCAAGGGGTTAAGTGTGTTCCCTGGGAGGTGTTCTAACTGTAGGGGGGATGGGCTACAGAGATAGCTGTTCCTGATCACTGGGAACAGAGGAACTCTGACATGTCATCTGGCAGAATGGGGAATCGCCTTGTTTACATAGGCAGATCCCCGTTCTGCCTCTGTACACAGTGATCGTGGGTCGCCGGCGGACATCGAGTCCGCACGCTCGCTATCTCCTGTGCAAAGACCGACGTACACCTACGGCGGTTTGCGCAGGAGAGCCAACCTGCCGCAGTATAATGACAGTGGATGGTCGGCAAGTAGTTAAAGTGTGAACTTTTGAAGATAGATTCCCCACATCTAGATCTAAAAAGATCTTCTGAAAAAACGTCAAAGATATATTTTAGGTTTTTTTTACGGTCGCTCAGGCTAAAAGCATAAAAGGCTAAAAGTCCCATAATCATTCTTTCTGATACAAAATGAGAGTGCTTTATGAAAAAAATACACTATACACAATACACTATAGCAATATGATTGTGTTTCCTGCCAATGCCGCATACATATGGTATATTTGTTTTTGAAATGTAATAACATTGTGCAAAGTGACCTTTAGGTTACAAAGTGGCTTTAGATTACATAATCTAACATTGAATGTCCAATATCTCAAAAACCGAACAAACAGAATTTTTTTTTTTTTTTTGCAGTACAAATCAGCACAATCAAATTGTATAATTGTTTTTAACCCCTTCAATACCGAGCATTTTCACCCTCTTCCCGCCCAGGCCAATTTTCAGCTTTCAGCGCTGTCACAGTTTGAATAACAATTGCGCGTTTGCAACACTGTTACCCATATGAAATTTTGATCATCCCCCCCCCAAATAGAACTTTCTTTTGGTGGTATTTGATCACCTCTGCGGTTTTTATTTTTTGCGATATAAACAAAACAAAACAAAAAAAAAAACGTCAATTTTGAAAAAAAAAATATATTTTTTTTACTTTTTGCTATAATAAATATCCCCCAAATTTAAAAAAAAAAACAAAAAACAAATTTCTTCTATCAGTTTAGGCCGATATCAATTCTTGGTAAACAAAATCGCAATAAGCGTATATTGATTGGTTTGCGCAAAAGTTATCGCGTCTACAAAATAGGGGATAGACTTCTTTTTTTTTTTAATATTAATGGTGGCGTTCTGAGATTTTTAGCAGGACTGCGATATTGCGGCGCACAGATCGGACACAGATCGCGCTATAAACAAAAAAAGAGCGACACTTTTGAAAAAAAAAAAAACACAATATTTTTTTACTTTTTGCTATAATAAATATTCCCAATTAAAAAAAAAAAACATTTCTTCATCAGTTTAGGCTGATATGTATTCTTCTACATATTTTTGGTAAAAAAAAAAAAAAAAAAAAAAAATCGCAATAAGCGTATATTGATTGGTTTGCACAAAAGTTATCACATCTACAAAATAGGTTATTGATTTATGGCATTTTTATTACTATTTTTTTTTTTTACCAGTCTGCGATTTTTATTAGGATATTGCGGCGGACCTATTGGACACTTTTGACACTATTTTGGGACCATTGACATTTATACAACGATCAGTGCTATAAAAATGCACTGATTACTGTATAAATGTCACTGGCAGGGAAGGGGTTAACACTAGGGGGGCGATCAAGGGGTTAAATGCGTTACCTGGGGAGTGATTCTAACTGTGCGGGGGAGGGGACTTACTGGGGGGAGGTAACCGATCGGTGTCCCTATATAGAAGGAACACACGATCGGTCTCCTCTCCCCTGACAGGACGTGGATCTTCGTGTTTACACACACAGATCCACGTTCCTGTTCTGTGACTGCCAATCGCGGCCACCAGGCACACGGCAACGGCTCCTGAGTGACGCGGCGAGAGCGCCGGGAAGACAAGGGCGTTATACGACGGCCGCCCAGGATAGCAGAGCCACCTTGCGGCCGTCATATGTCTATATGCGGGATGGGAAGTGGTTACAATGTAATAACAAGCGGTTATTTGAAACCAAACCAGCACATACTGTACGTTCGTTTTTGCAGCACAAATCGGCACAAACAAATGCCATCTTTGTTTTTAAATTTCAAGAACATTGGGTGCAAAGTGGGCGGGGCTTGATGTTACAGAATTCTGAATTGGAATTCCAATATCTCTAAAACCGAATCGGCTGAAACATTCATTTTAGTGGCACAAAATAGGTTTTTTTTTTTTTTTTTTTTTTTGCTTAAAAGCTGGCGGTCCCTCACCGTGCATCTTGGTTGCGTTCTGCCGCATGCAGTAAGCGCAAACTTTGCGTGCGCACAAGTGATATGTCTCAATAGGTGTATACCACGGACGTATGTCCATTTATTATAAGTGCATTAATCTGCAAATAAAATCAACATTTTGGATGGTATGTTAAGCAACATTTAAAGCATGTGAATGATAATTTGTTCGATGTTCACTCGGACTTTTCAGGCATTTCACGGCTTTGTAGGGACTTGGAAAAATTCTTGTCACTGGCGGCGCCTCAAACGTATGGGAACTGCCTCATGCCGGTCTTCAAAGTTCCAAAAGACGCCAAATTCTTTAAATAATTGCCGCCCGCCGCGCCGTCAAATGACAGTGTCCCAGAACGGCCGGTCTCGTGCGCGCAGCCCGCCGATCGTGGCCGCGCTGTGTTGCTGGGACACGGCGCGACCCCGATCTCTGTAAAGAGCCGTGTCTGTGGCTCTTTAACCAAGTGATCGGCTGTGTCCTATCACAGCCGGTCACATTTAAACACGGAGATGCCGGTAATCGGCGCGCCTCGCCTCACACCCACAGAGTGTTGTCATTTTAACCACTTCCAGACCGCGTTATACGGCGGCTGTTTGAAGAGGAATATCGTTGTTATGGGAGCAGCTGGCTACCATAACCCCGGTATCCTCTTCTTCAGCGGGCGGTCAGCTTTCAAATAAAAGTGGTCTCTGCGGCGGATTCGTGCCCACCCCTCCCGCCGCGCTCCGGTGCCCTCGGCCGCTTACCGGAGCCATCGGCAGCGGCGGAGGCGATCATATTCTTCTTTTGGCCTGACATGGAGATGAGTGAGGAGAAGATGGCCCCCACCCGTCTCCATATCATTGCAGGGTGGAAGGGACGTCAAAACGTCACTTCCGCCCGTAGCTCTTAAAGGGCCATTTTTAAAAAAAAAAATTTTTAATTTCTTTTTTTTTATTTTTGCATTTTAGTGTAAATATGAGATGTGAAGTCTTTTTGACCCCCCAGATCTCACATTTAAGAGATCCTGACATGCTTTTTTTCTATTACAAGGGATGTTTACATCCCTTGTAATAGGAATAAAAGTGAAATATTTTTGTTTAAAAAAAAAAAAAAACAGTGTAAAAATAAAAAGTAAAATAAATAAGAAAAAAATTTTTTTTTTAAACACGCCCCATCCCGACGAGCTCACGTGCAGAAGCGAACGCATACGTGAGCAGCGACCCAATTTTTTTTTAAGAGGACAGTGAAAAGATAAAAAGTAAAATAAATAAGAAAAAAAATAAATATACATTTTAAGTGCCCCGTCCTGCCGAGCTTGTGTACAGAAGCAAACGCATACGTGAGTAGCGCCTGCATATGAAAACGGTGTTCAAACCACACATGTGAGGTATCGCCCTAGACCTCCTCTGTAACTCAAAACATGCAACCTGTAGTACTTTTAAAAAATTTTTTAAACGTTGCCTATGGAGATTTTTAAGGGTAAAAGTTTGTCGCCATTCCACGAGCGGGCGCAATTTTGAAGCATGACGTGTTGGGTGCCGATTTACTCGGCGTAACATTATCTTTCACAATATAAAAAAAAATTGGGCTAACTTTACTGTTGTCTTATTTTTTTATTCAAAAAAAGTGTTTTTTTTTCCAAAAAAAGTGCACTTGTAAGACCGCTGCGCAAATACGGTGTGACAGACAGTAAAACGACCGCCATTTTATTCTCTAGGGTGTTATAAAAAAAAGTATAATGATTGGGGGTTCTAAGTAATTTTCTAGCAAAATAAAACCTGTTTTTTTAACTTGTAAATAACAAATCTGAGAAAGAGGCTCGGTCCTTAAGTGGTTAAGTAAATGTAACTCAGTTAGAATATGGAAAATTGCAAACCAACAGAATAATTTTTATCAGCGCAGTCATTTCTAGCAAAAAAAAAAAATGCAGAGCATGTGTGCAAAAAAATCTGAAAAAATGGGCGTGCAATTTTAAGATTTGACATGTCTGGTATCTACTCTATTCACTCAACACAACCCAATATTTTACTATATTTTACCAAAAAATTCATATAATATTGTGTTTGTGTGCACTAAAATTCATTTTAGTGTATTTTTTTCCCTAAACATATGGGTGTCATAATAGCTGTGCAAATTCTGTGTGAAAAAAAAGAAATTACGACTACCACCGTTTTATTCTCCATGGTCTCTGCTTTCAGAAAATATATTTTTTTGGAAGGTTTGCAATAATTTCTAGCAAAAAAAAAAATAAATAAATTGCGGATTTTGTGGAAAAAAAATAAAAAAATTGCTTCATTAGTCAAATGGTATTTTTATTGGGATATAGTAGGAAGAACCTCTGTGAGGTTTTTTATTGTGTCCCTTTTATGAACCTTCAGCCTCTTTATTTCCTCGGATGACCGTCGTCTTCAAGACTGAAATACAGAGAAAGTCCGGACCATTGGCTCTCGGAAAATTGGGAGCTTTGCCTTTGGAATATTTGGGTATTTCGCAGATCAGTGTTGACTTTTCTTTTCCCTCGGCAGCCTCTGTTCTCCGGAGCCGGTTCCTTTTTTTTTCTTTTTTTATTCTCAGGGCCCTGAAAGCAGATTGTGTTCTGCAACGCGTTTTAACCGAAACCTGCTGGAACATAATGGAGGAATTAGTGCCACCTGTTCTCTATTAACACAGAAACAGCTGAGCAACAAAACTTTATGGAGCACAACTGAGACTCCTGAAACTGCGTTACCTGCGGTTATACGACCCCCCAGATGCGGTTTGTGGAGTGCGCGGGATTGGAAACGGTTGGGCAGCGGCGGGGGGAAGTCTGTGTGTACAGGGCCAGTTCGGAGGTGTTACCGGCGGCAGAATTAAACTGTTATAAAGTGACAGACAGACATCAATTCTATTTTATGACTTACAAATGTTCATCATATTACTGCAGTGATGGGGATGTCTAAAGGAGAGTGCTAGATGGTGGAAAAGCTAAAAAAAAAAAAAAAAAAAACCCACTGAAATAAAAAATAAAATAAAAAAGTGTACATAAATGCAAAAGAAAAAATTTAATTTTTAAAAGTGTTTTTTAGCTTTATTTTTTTTCCTGCCCCTGCAGAAAACATTAAGGCGCAATGCATGAAAAAGCACATTTCGGAGCATGCCCGGATCTAGTGGGGTGCTGGGGTGGGCTGTGCAATCCCCTCCTCCCCAATTTTAGCTGTGCCCCCCCCTCAGGTCTCTGAGGGCGCATCCACTGATCCATTAGCCAGTCTGCTGTGGACACCTGATGTAAGGGGGAGTAGCATAGGGACCCTGATGTAAGGGGGACTCTGATGGGGAACCTTATGTAAGGGGGACTCTTATGGGGAACCTTATGTAAGGTGGACTCTGATGGGGACCCTGATGTGGGTGGGATTCTTATTGGGACCCTGATGTAAGGGGGGCTCTGATGGGGAAACTTATGTAAGGGGGGCTCTGATGGGAACCCTGATGTAAGGGGGCGCTGATGGGGACCCTGATGTAAGGGGGGCTCTGATGGGGAACCTGATGTAAGGGGGGCTCTGATGGGGAACCTGATGTAAGAGTGACTCTGATGGGGAACCTTATGTAAGGGGACTCTGATGTGGGGTGGGATTCTTATTGGGACCCTGATGTAAGGGGGGACTCTCATAGGGACCTTGATGTGGGGTGGGAATTAAGGGGGCACTGTAATGAGGGCACCTGTTGTGGGGTGGAATTCTGATTGGGACCCTGATGCGGGTGGGACTCTGATGGGGACACCTGATGTAAGGAGGGACTCTGATAGGGGCCCTGATGTGGGGTGGGACTCTGATGGGGACACCTGATGTAAGGGAGGACTCTAAAAGGAACCTGATGTGGGGTGGGATTCTGATTGGGATGCTGATGGGGACTGTAAATCCCTTTGTGTTTCTTCTAATAATCACACCAACTGTTGTCATCCTCTCACCAAGCTTCTTGGCGATGGTCTTGTAGCCCATACCAGCCTTGTGTAGGTCTACAATCTGGTCCCTGACATCCTTGGGAAGCTCTTTGGTCTTGGCCATGGTGGCGAGATTGGAATCTGATTGATTGCTTCTGTGGACAGTTGTTTTTTATACAGGTAACAAGCTGAGATTAGGAGCACTCCCTTTAAGAGAGTGCTCCTAATCTCAGCTCGTTGCCTGTATAGAAGACACCTGGGAGCCAGAAATCTTGCTGACTGATAGGGGATCAAATACTTATTTCATTAAAATGCAAATCAATTTATAACTTTTTTGAAATGCGTATATCTGGATATTTTTGTTGTTATTCTGTCTCTCACTGTTGTAAAAAAATAAACCGACCATTAAAATTATAGACTGATAATTTCTTTGTCAGTGGGCAAACGTACAAAAATACTTTTGTGACCCTCCCTTACTCTATACAAAATGAAAAAACAAATATTTTACCTTTAGTTCTACTTTAACTATTTCCGCTGATGACAGGATTTAGTCCCACTAACATTCGGTCGGGTGTCTAGGGGTCAAGGTTTAAGGTTTTTGCAAACTCATGCTGATGCAAGCATTACGAAGCTGGAGAGTTACACAACCATCCATTTCCCCTGATACACAAAACAGGGAATCATTGTAATAAGGATACAGATTGATACATATTGTTACTTCATTTGTAAGGTTGTAACTCTTTATTATTTTAGCACACCCAGAACTATAAACAGGGATTCCTAAAAGGGCTGCTAAGCATTACTACACACTGGGGCTGAGTTACTAAAAGCAATCAGACTGGGCGCTCTGCAAAGTGCAGTTGCTCCAGACTTTAGTAAATGGGGGGAAAAGTCTGAGACAAGGTAGACAAAGAAAGGTGCAAAACTGTTAACGTTGGTCGGGTAAGTCCATAAAGTGGTGGCGAGGTGTGGGGGGGGGGGGGGGGGGGGGGTTTCTTTTGTGAGAGGGGCACTGCCCTAGACAAGCTTCACCTTTGACTACTTGTCTACCGGGCACTTCCACCCCCTTCCTGCCCAGGCCAATTTTCAGCTCTCAGCGCTGTTGCTTTGAATGACAGTTGCGCGGTTGTGCTACACTGTACCCAAATGAAACCTTTATTATGTTTTCACACAAATAGAGCTTTCTTTTGGTGGTATTTAATCACTGCTGGGTATTTTTTATATTTTGCTAAATAAATGAATAAAAAAATTTAAATTTGAAAAAAAAAACAACCTTTTTTATAGTTTGTTATTAAATTTTTCAAACAGGTAGTTTTTCTCCTTCCTTGATGGGCACTGATGAGGCGGCACTGATGGGCTCTGAAAGTCCTGCACTGATGGACACTGATGAGGAGGCACTGATGGGCACTGATAGAGTGCACTGATAAGCACTGATGAGGCGGCACTGATGGGCATTGATGGGCGCTAATATACCGCACTGATGAGGCGGCGCTGATGGGTACTGATAGGCTGCACTGATGGGCACTAATGAGGTGGCATTGATGGGCACTGATAGGCTGCACTGATGGGTACTGATGGGTACTGATGAGGAGGCATTGATGGGCATTGATGGGCACTGATAGGCTGCACTGATGAGGAGGCACTATTGGGCACTGATGAGGCAGCACTGATGGGCATTGATGATTAGTGGGTCCTACTCTAGTAATAGAATGGAAGATCCTTTGTCTCAACCATGGGAGCTAAACTCTGGTCCGGTAATGAGGAGGGGGAGGGGTGCTCCAGCCCAAAAAACCTGGTCAGGGTCTATTCCAATATACAAGTACATATTTGGGGGGCACACCCTACAATGCTTTTAAATTCAAGATGGCGCTGCTATAAGACCTACAAACAGTACAAAATATTTTACAGCGCACACATACAAGAATGACATTTCCTGCATTTCCCTATCCATGCGTCCGGCCCCTTTCAGGACACCGGCGCATGGATTCCAATGCGGAGGGGCTGTTTTTTTGAGCACCGATTAGAGCCAGAGACTCTATAAAGGGTGGGCTCGGGTCGCAGAGAGTGCGATCCGAGCCCACCCAGGTGTGTTACAACAGCGAATCAATATTCAACACTGATCCACCTCCCAGCCAATCAGAGAGGGGGTTTTGATATCAGTCACCTGATTGGCTGAAAGGCCAGGCGATCCTATTGGACACCTAGGAGGAGGAGGGGAGGAGCTGGAAGCCGCCATGGAAGAGAGGACTCGGAGCCGAGCTGCTGCACCACACTACCTGCCACCCGCCATAATGGGGTAAGTGCCGGACTGACCAGCAAACAGCAGAGGTGTGGGTGCCGCTCAGGGGGGTGGGTGGTTGTTTGCAGCCCCCCCCCCCAAAAAAAAAAAAAAAAAACAACACCAGCCGCCACTGTTCTGGAGTCACTTGACAATACACACTCAATGACATTTAGTAGATGGTCTGCAGTAGTCACACGTGAAAGCATAAGCAGAACTCATAGCAGCCTCCTCCCTCTAACAGTCCCTCCTTCCATTTGGGGTCATTAGTACTCACAGGACCGGGATCTCTGTAGTCATCTCCTCTATAGGTATACTTCTCCTGGGACACCCTTCAGGGGAGCTCTCACAGTGTATATCCTCATTTTGGGGGGATTTTTAAGGCAATTCAAACATTTGTATTTTAAAAATATATTTTATTTTGCCACTTTAAAAAAGTGAAAGAAAATATAAAAACATTAAACAATTTTTCAAAGCTTGAAGATTTTTTTTTCATCACATATAACACAATGGTGTCCATCTAATAAACACATCAAAGATGCATTAAAGTGATATTCTCCAGCTACTTGCTGTTCATTTCCACCATCAATTATGAAATTGTTGATGGTTCCAACGCATTTCAAAATATAGATATGAACAATTTCTTCTTCAGGGATTTTTTTACCACTTCTGCAACATAAAGTAATTTCACTTTAAAATTGATACTTCGTATACTCATATATTTAAATATATTCAATAAGCCATTACATCATATTCTATCATTGGTTAGAGAATCTCATAGAGCAAACAGCTCCCATATCTTTGTTGTGACTCACTATTCGTACTACACAGAGACCGCTGGACTGCGTCCAAAGGTTTTGACACCAAGACCTCGAAAAAAAGGGAGGAGGGAAAAGCGGAAAAATTGTTGTAATGAATGATTAGGAATATCCACATTTTATACTAGATAGTGCAGGGGGTCCCCAACCCCCGGGGCGCGGCCCAGCGCTGGGCAGTGGCCTCTCTGCAGCCGGGCGTGAAGGCTGCACTGTCAGATATGCGGCGGGGAGCAGGCATCTCTCTCCGCCCGCCCGGCTTCACCACTCTTCCGCCCTCACAACTGTTTTGGCAGAACAGCGGGCCGCTTCAAAGTCGGTGGTGGGGAGCAAAGAGATGACATCATCTCTCCCCGCCCACCCCACATCACCTCTCTCCTGCCCTCACTCGGAACTCACCAGTACACGGAGACCTGCCACTGTGCTTAATGGACTAGTGCTGCCACCAATGCAGTGACAATCCACATCTGGTGGCAAGCAGCGTGGCAAGTAACAATCCACATCTGGTGGCAGGCAGCATGGCAAGTGACAATCCGCATCTGGTGGCAGGCAGCGCTGTAGGTGACAATCCACATTTGGTGGCAGGCAGCGTGGCAAGTGACAATCCGCATATGGTGGCAGGCAGCATGGCAAGTGACAATCCGCATCTGGTGGCAGGCAGCGTGGCAAGTGACAATCCACATCTGGTGACAGGCAGCGTGGCAAGTGACAATCCGCATCTGGTGGCAGGCAGCATGGCAAGTGACAATCCGCATCTGGTGGCAGGGAGCATGGCAAGTGACAATCCACATCTGGTGGCAGGTGACATGGTAAGTGACAATCCGCATTTGGTGGCAGGTGATGTGGCAAGTGACAAACCGCATCTGGTGGCATGTGATGTGGCAGGTGACAATCCACATCCAGTGGCAGGCGATGTGGCAAGTAACAAGCTGCATCTGGTGGCAGGTGACAATCCACATCTGGTGGCAGGCGTTGTGGCAAGTAACAAGCTGCTTTTGGTGGCAGGCAGCGTGGCAAGTGACAATCCGCATCTGGTGACAGGCAGCGTGCCAAGTGACAATCCGCATCTGGTGGCAGGCAGCGTGGCAAGTGACAAATGCATCTGGTGGCAGGTGATGTGACAAGTGCCAAACCGCATCTGGTGGCAAGAGACGTGGCAGGTGACAATCCACATCCAGTGGCAGGTGATGTGGCAGGTGACAATCCACATCTGGTGGCAGGCGTTGTGGCAAGTAACAAGCTGCATCTGGTGGCAGGCAGCATGGCAAGTGACAATCCGCATCTGGTGGCAGGCAGCATGCTAAGTGACCATCCGCATTTGGTGACAGGCAGCGTGGTAAGTGACAAGCTGCATCTGGTGGCAGGCAGCATGGCAAGTGACAATCCGCATTTGGTGGCAGGCAGTGTGGCAAGTGACAATCCGCATCTGGTGGCAGGTGACATTGTAAGTGACAATCCACATCTGGTGGCAGGTGACATGGCAAGTGACAATCCGCATCTGGTGGCAGGTGACATTGTAAGTGACAATCCACATCTGGTGGCAGGTGACATGGCAAGTGGCAATCCGCATCTGGAGGCAGGTGACGTGGCAGGTGACGTGGCAGGTGACAAACCACATCCAGTGGCAGGCGATGTGCAAGTGATAAGCTGCATCTGGTGGCAGGCGTTGTGACAAGCTGCATCTGGTGGCAGGCATTGTGAGAAGCTGCATCTGGTGGCAGGCAGCATGGCAAGTGACACGTTCAGGGCTCCCACTGATTTTGCATTATGCGTAGTTGAACTATGTCACTTTATATGACAATGTAATAATACAAATAATGCGCTTCAATCATCCTGACACCATACCAACCATGGTGCCGTGCTGATTGAAGTGCCAACACCAGCCATTGCCCCAACAAATTGCCTGTGAAAAATCGCATATCCCCCGTGTGAATCCCCACCCCCGGGCCTTGGCACAATTTTCTTCCACACAGTTGGTTCCAAAAAGGTTGGGGATCACTAACATAGTGAATTTAAGTCATCCATTGCTCACATGTATTATCCCAAAAACCAGCAAAGATACTTAGAAATGATCAGTCCTGTAGTGTGTAATGCACAGCCCAGGCCTGCCAAGCAAGGGGGGTGATCCACGTTCCTCCATAGTCCCTGTGCTGTCTCCTGTTTGTGTGAGCAAAGCAACTCACGCAAGTACTTGTCCATATCGAAAGATATGGAAAGAAAAATGGCACCAGCTGCGGTCCCCGGCATCCTGATATACAGCGCATGCGCATTGTAATGACGTCATGTGTTGCAGCGACATGTTCCGGTCTCCGTGATGACAACATCCGGAGACTGGTTTTGCAGCCATATTGGAGACAAATGCCACCGACACGGGATGTCTCTAGTGCTTGAGACTTTTTCAAGTCTTGGTGTCAAAACCTTTGGACACAGTCCAGCGGTCTCTGTGTAGTACGAAGAGTCACAACAAAGATATGGGAGCTGTTTTCGCTAAGAGATTCTCTAACCAAGGATAAATTATGATGTAAGTGCTCATTGAATGTATTTAAATAGACTCAATGTATGAGTATACGAAGTATCAATTTTAAAGCGAAATTACTTTATGTTGCAGAAGTGTAAAAATCAACAGAAGAAGAAATTGTTTATACCTACAGTATTTTTCGAAACGCGTTGGACACCCCCACCTGCTGGAAACCATCTACAATTTCATAATTGATGGTGGAACTGAACAGCAAGTAGCTGGAGAATACCACTTTAATGACTGGGCCATTCTACCACATGAATATGCTTTGATCTAAACCATTCCATTGTAGCTCTGGCTGTATGTTTCGGGTCGTTGTCCTGCTGGAAGGTGAACCTCCGCCCCAGTCTCAAGTCTTTTGCAGACTCTAACAGGTTTTCTTTTAAGATTGCCCTGTATTTGGCTCCATCCATCTTCCCATCAACTCTGACCAGCTTCCCTGTCCCTGCTGAAGAAAAGCATCCCCACCACATGATGCTGCCACCACCATGTTTCACGGTGGGGATGGTGTGTTCAGGGTGATGTGCAGTGTTAGTTTCCCCCACACATAGTGTTTTGCTTTTAGGCCAAAAGTTTAAATTTTGGTCTCATCTGACCAGATCACCTTCTTCCACATGTTTGCTGTGTCCTCCACATGGCTTCTCACAAACTACAAACAGGACTTCTTATGACTTTCTTTCACCAATGTCTTTCTTCTTGTCACTCTTCCATAAAGGGCAGATTTGTGGAGAACACGACTAATAGTTGTCCTGTGGACAGATTCTCCCACCTGAGCTGTGGATCTCTGCAGCTCCTCCAGAGTTACCATGGACCTCTTGGCTCTTCTCTGATGAATGCTCTCCTTGCCCGGCCGGTCAGTTTAGGTGGAGGGCCATGTCTTGGTAGGTTTGCAGTTGTGCCATACTCTTTCCATTTTCCGATGATGGATTGAACAGAGCTCTGTGAGATGTTCAAAGCTTGGGAGATTTTTTTTATAACCTAACCCTGCTTTATACTTCTCCACAACTTTATCCCTGACCTGTCTGGTGTGTTCCTTGGCCTTCATGATGCTGCTTGTTCACTAAGGTTCCCTAACAAACCTCTGAGGGCTTCACAGAACAGCTGTATTTATAGTGAGATTACGTTACACACAGGTGGACTCTATTTTATTAGGTGACTTCTGAAGGCAATTGGTTCCACTAGATTTTAGTTAGGGGTATCAGAGTAAAGGGGGCTGAATACAAATACCCCCCATACTTTTCCCATATTTATTTGTAAAAAAAAAAAAATTGAAAACCATTTATCATTTTACTTCCACTTCACAATTATGTGCCACTTTGTGTTGGTCTATTACATAAAATCCCAATAAAATACATTTACGTTTTTGGTAGTAACATGAGAAAATGTGGAACATTTCAAGGGGTGTGAATACTTTTTCAAGGCACTGTATACTGCAATAAGGGTCTATATACAGCGTTGTTAAAAAGTATTTGCCCCCTTCCTGATTTTTTTTTTTTTGCATATTTCTCACACTTAAATGATTTGGAACATTAAACAAATTTTAATATTACACAAAGATAACCCAAGTAAATTCAAGATGCAGTTTTTATATTATTATTTCATTTATTAAGGGGAAAAAAGCTGTTCAAACCTGCCTGGCCATATGTGAAAAAGTAATTGCCCCCTCCCATGCTGAATTGCCCCCTCCCATGCCAGACCTGTTGAATCAAAAAATCACTTAACCACTTGCTGACCAGCCACCGCAGTTGTACTGCTGCAGAATGGCGCAGGTAGGCGAACCGGTGTTATGTTACGTCGGTTCCAAAGGCGGCCACTAGGGGTGCGCACGCGCCGCTCGCCCCCGGAGCAGATGTGAGTGCCCGATGTTCTCGATGACCGCCGGGCTCCCACAATCGCTCGCAACGCGGCAAGAACCGGGATCTCTGTGTGAAAACACAGAGATCCCGGTTCTCTGAGGGGAAAAGTGACAGATTGTCTGTTCATACAAAGTATGAACAGCGATCTTTCATCTCCCCTAGTCAGTCCCCTTCCCCCTTACCTGCTGGAGGGGACACTGGAGCTGCTGCCTGCACCTTGCCACCTAGATGGGGCCCGCCTGCCATGCTGGAGGGGACACCGGAACAGCTGCCCGCACCCCGCCACCTAGATGGGACCCGCCATGCTGGAGGGGACACTGGAGCCACTGCCCGCACCTCGCCACTTAGATGGGGCTTGCTGTGCCGGAGGGGACACCGGAGCTGCTGCCCGCACCTCACCACCTAGATGGGGCTTGTCCGACGTGCTGGAGGGGACACCGGTGCAGCTGCCCGCACCCCGCCACCTAGATGTGGTAAGGACTGACCGGCAGACAGCAGGAGGAGGGGTTCGCTAGTGGCGCACTGCTGGCCGCTGGGGAATGGGGGGTGGTAGTGCCACGTGGCCAACAGTCCTGAGGGGGGGTGGTTGTTTGCCTGCCCCCCCCCAAGAAAAAAAAACACCAGCCACCACTGAGCACTACTTAAATTGCTCCGACTTTATAAAAGGTTCCTGTACTACATCAAGGTGACTTCTATCCAACTTGTGCCCATAGACTTTAATGGAAGTCGCCTCCGAGTCGGATCCTCAACCATATTGATGTGATTTGGATTGGACAGTACAGGAAGATTACGCAGGCATTCCCTGCGGCGTAGCTTCAAAGTCGCATCAAAGTAGTACTCAAGTCGTCAGCAAATCACCAGGAAGTTGCCTTGCAAAGTCGCACCGTAACTCACGCGACTTTCAGGTCGCAAGTAGTGTGAACTGAGCCTAATGCCGCGTACACACGAGCGGACTTTACGGCAGACTTTGCCCAGCGGACGGGATTTCGTCAGACAATTCGATCGTGTGTGGGCTCCAGCGGACTTTGTTTTCTCAAAAGTTGGACGGACTTAGATTTGAAACATGTTTTAAATCAATCCGTCGAAATCGAGTCCGGTCGAAAAGTCCGCTCGTCTGTATGTTAGTTCGACGGACAAAAAGCCACGCTAGGGCAGCTATTGGCTACTGGCTATGAACTTCCTTGTTTTAGTCCAGTCGTACGTCATCACGTACGAATTTGACGGACTTTGGTGGATTGTGTGTAGGCAAGTCCGTTCATTCAGAAAGTCCGTCATAAAATCTGTCGAAAAATCCACCGAGCAAAGTCTGCCATAAAGTCCGACCGTGTGTACGCGGCATTAGAGTCCCTCCAACTTTTTTTGGCACTGCCCCTCAGGACGGTCGTTTATTTTTTTTTATATTTGTTACTGGGATGTGGTGGAGGATTGTCTGGAATTGGTCTTGTGACACTTATTTAGTCCCTACAAACGAGAAGTATACAAAAGACAAAAAAAGTAAAAAAAATGTAAAAAAGATAAAAAAGCAAAAATGGAGCAGACTCGATGTACCACTTGGTCTTTTTTTTCTACCGCCAGTCTTCTAAGCAGTGGAGGAGAAGCTGCAAAGCATGTTGGGAATGCTGGAAGTTGCGGAAGGAGACAGCCAGCAGAAAGCCGCTCTCATACAGGATTGTCAGAAATAGCTAATATTCATATCGTTACAAATGCTGATTTTTATAAATCGATCATAGAATTCCATTAATGACTCAGTATGATCCAGATGAGTCCAAAAATCATCATCCTTGGACATAACATACAGGCAAATAAACGTATAGGGTCAATATTTGCTCAACCCACAAAGGAGAGGAGAGGAGAGGTTACCCGATTAATGGTTAGAGGTCTTGGCTTACTCAATAGTAAGAACCGGATATACATTATCCTATATAAGTGGTCAGTCCCGCCAAAAGATTTCAGCGTTCTCTGAGGACATCAGAACTTTGTTGTAAGTATACATTTTTTGCTAATACTTTAGATTTTCCTCTACAAAAACAAACAATTTATATAGCAAATATCTAAAATATTTATTTATATAAAAATATATATCTATACAACAATTTATATTTATAAGAAAATGTATATAAATATTTATATAGCAGATATAGCAAGTATTTATTTATTTAAAAAAAATATATATATATATATATACACACACATATATACACACACACACACACATACACATATACATATATATATATATACTTTTATACTTTTTTTTTTTTTAAATATTACCAAAAGTATTGTAATGCCTGCCTTTACACACACATGAACTTTGATGGCATCCCAGTCTTAGTCCGTAGGGATCAATATTGAGTTGGCTCCGCCCTTTGCAGCTATAACAGCTTCAACTCTTCTAGGAAGGCCGTCCACAAGGTTTAAGAGTGTGTCTATGGGAATTTTTGACCATTCTTCCAGAAGAGCATTTGTGAGGTCAGGCATTGAAGAAGGACTGGCTCGCAGTCTCCGCTCTAATTCATCCCAAAGGTGTTCTATCAGGTCAAGGTCAGGACTGTTCTCACAAAGTTGGGAGCATGAAATTGTCCAAAATGTCTTGGTATGCTGACGCCTTAAGAGTTCCCTTCACTGGAACGAAGGCGCCAAGCCCAACCCCTGAAGAACAACCCAACACCATAACCCCCTCCTCCACCAAATGATTTGGACCAGTGCACAAAGCAAGGTCCATTTCATTGGGCGGAGGGACAATTTCATGCTCCCAATTTTGTGGGAACAGTTTGGGAATGGCACCTTCCTCTTCCAACATGACTGCGGCACCAGTGCACAAAGCAAGGTCCATAAAGACATGGATGAGCGAGTTTGAGGTGGAGGTACTTTTCCTCAACCGAGCATGAAATTGTCCTTCCGCCAAATAAAATGGACCTTGCTTTGTGCACTGGTCCAAACCATTTGGTGGAGGAGGGGATTATGGTGTGGGGTTGTTCTTCAGGGGTTGGGCTTGGCCCCTTAGTTCCAGTGAAGGGAACTCTTTAGGCATCAGCATACCAAGACATTTTGAACAATTTCATGCTCCCAACTTTGTGGGAACAGTCCTGACCTCAAGCTGAAAGGAAACACCTTTGGGATGAATTAGAGCCGAGACAGTGGCGCGCGTGCATGCCCTAGACCACATACAGGTATGTGATTTTGCCCAGAGCTACCCTGGCCTCCCCCTCTGTGCTATTGTATTCTGACAGCCGGAACTCAGAATACATTAATCAGTGCTGAAGCCAATTGTGGACAAATTCTGACATAAAGTTTGCAAGTTTTTAAACCGCAGGATTTGTCTTGAACCCATGGTATCTGTTAAACCAAACCTCATCCCTATTAGTAAGACAAATGTGAAATGTTGCCTATATTTTCTTTTCTTATATTTGGCCAGAATATGGAGCTCTCCCTTCTTTTTACATTTCAGTTCTTACCTTATATTCCAAAATGCCTGTTTTTTTACAGAGCTCAAATGCTCAAGCTACAATTTACAGCCACAAGAAGTGAATGATTTAGAGCAATGAATGGCTCCACCGTGGTATAAAATATAAATTTAAACATGTACAACCCTATATCTGTTCCTTATCTACAGTACTTATAGATGGGCTGTTGTTTAATATTATCATTGTATTTTTTATTTTATTCTCTCTTAAGGAAAATGAGGGTCCTACTGGTCCTGGGTTTGAGTGTGGCTATTCTTTACTCAGTGGTTTTTGCTGACCACCACAAGGGTGAGGGAAAGAAATCTCGCGACAATGACGACAATGAGAAGAAAGGTGACCGCCACCATCATCACCGTGGTCACCGCCACCATGGCCATCACCATGGCCACCACCGCCACCACCATGGCCATCACCATGACCACCACCACAGGCACCATCACCGTGGCAATGAAACATTGGCCTGGCACAAATTCGCAATTAGCAATTCCAAATTTGCATTTGACCTCTATAGGCAGGTAGCAGCAGACCATCCATCAGAAAACATTGTCCTGTCCCCAATAAGTATATCTGTAGCATTGGCTTTTTTATCCCTTGGTGCCAAGGCCAAAACCCATGACCAGATCCTAGAAGGCATTGGCTTCAACACCTCTGAGATTTCTGAGAAAGACATTCATGATGGCTTCCACCATCTGCTGGAAGTGTTCAATGATGAAGACAGTGAGCTTCAGCTTGACAGTGGGAACGGCCTTTTCTTAAGTCAGAAATTGAAATTCCTTGATGACTTTCTCGAAAATGCCAAGAACATCTACGATTCCGAAGCCTTCAATGTAGACTTTTCTAATTCTGAAGAGGCCAAGAAACAAATCAACAGCTACGTTGAAAAGGAAACAAACGGCACGATTGTTGATGTGTTGAACAGTGTAGACAAGGATGCAGTCTTCGTTCTGGTCAACTTTATTTATTTTAGAGGTAAGTCTTTAAGACTAAGTTAAATGAGAAAATTAAAACCTTGCATTCCCAGCAAGCCCCTCTCCCTTGCTAAAATGCCACAATTAAAAAAAGACACCTGTTGGGGAAAAAGTTATATAATATACTCACCGTTCCCCCCGCTTCCATGGTGATGGGGGAGAGGGGTGATGTCATCATACTGCCAATAAGATTTTGTAGAGTGTTGAGCACTCATAATCTTAAGAGAAGACACAGCAACACATTGCAGGATCATCTTCTCATGAGATTGGGTTATTCAACAATCCCTTGGATCTTGCCGTACGCATGATGACGTCAACCTCTAGGCAGAAACTGGGGAGGAGTAAGGATATTATCTTACCTTTTACCCCCACAGGTGTTTTATTAAGTTTGATTTGGTGATTTAGAAAGAGGTCAGTGGACCACACCGAATAAGTGGACCTTATTAATGTGGTATAAAATCAGATTAATGTGGTATAAGATCAGCTTTAGGGATTGTAAATAGCATCTGTCAGGATGTAAACATCCAGGGCTTCAATCTAGAGTTTACCTTACTTTTGCTTGACCCCATTAAGTTGTGTCAGACCCTCCAACATTACCCATGTCATAATGTAGAGAATATTCTGCTCTTGAAGCCTTTTTTTCTCTCGTTTAACACCTAAAATATAAATAACGTCTTGACCACTGACCAGGCCTAGTCTCAATATTAACAAGAAGATAGAGACAGAAGTTTACAACTTTCTATTCTTTATGGGACTGTTTATGTTGGAAAAGCCACAGTGCTAATTCCAAGGTAGAACCCACCTGTGCATCATTATTGGCTCAGATGTAGCTCTGCCTTCAGGAGATGGACCCTTAGGCTTCATTCACAGAGGAGCTGGGGCTTACATGTGCATCGATATTGGCCCAGAAGTAGAACCACCTTCAGGAGGTAGGCCCTTAGGTCTTATTCACAGAGGAGCTAGGGCCCACCTGTGCATTATTATTGGCCCAGAAGTAAAACCACCTTCAGGGCTCATTCACAGAGAAGCTGGTGCCCACCTGTGCATCATTAATGGCATAGAAGTAGCTCCACCTACAGGAGATAGGCCCTTGGGCCTCATTCACAGAGGAGTTGGGGCCCATCTGTGCATTATTATTGGCTCAGAAGTAGCTGCACCTTGAGGACATAGGCCCTTAATCCTCAACCACAGAGGAGTTGGGGCCCGTAGTCCATAAATGGGCCATACGATTACAGACGTTCATCCAAATTTGACAGATGTGTGGGTGAATGCCCCCAAATGCGTTTCAAGGAGTATACCCTCTTCTTCAGAGCTAGTAGCTTACAGTATGTTGGAGAAGCCACAGTGCTAATTCCAAGGTAGAACCCACCTGTGCATCATTATTGGCCCAGAAGTAGCTCCACCTTCAGGAGTTAGGCCCTTAGGCCTCATTCACAGAGGAGTTGGGGCCCACCTGTGAGTCACTATTGGCCCAGAAGTAGCTCCACCTTCAGGAGACAGGCCCTTAGGCCTCATTCACAGAGGAGCTGGGGCCCACCTGTGCATCATAATTGGCCCAAAAGTAGCTCCACCTTCAGGAGATAGGCTCTTAAGCCTCATTCACGGAGGAGCTGGGGCCCAGAAGTAGCTCCACCTTCAGGAGATGGACCCTTAGGTCTCATTCACAGAGGAGCTGGGGCTCATCTGTGCATCATTATTAGACCAGAAGTAGCTCCACCTACAGCAGATGAACCCTTAGGCCTCATTCACAGAGGAGCTGGGGCCCACATGTGCATCATTATTGGCCCAGAAATAGAACCATCTTCAGGAGATGGACCCTTAGGCCTCATTCACAGAGGAGCTGGGGCCCACCTGTGCATCATTATTGGCCCAGAAATAGAACCATCTTCAGGAGATGGACCCTTAGGCCTCATTCACAGAGGAGCTGGGGCCCACCTGTGCATCATTATTGGCCCAGAAATAGAACCATCTTCAGGAGATGGACCCTTAGGCCTCATTCACAGAGGAGCTGGGGCCCACCTGTGCATCATTATTGACTCAGAAGTAGCTCCACCTTCAGGTGATACGCCCTTAGGCCTCATTCACAGAGGAACTGGAGACTGCAATCCATGAATGGGCCATACGATTATAGACGCCCATCCAAATTTGACAGGTGTTTGTTACTTTTATAATAATAAATGGTGCCTAAGGGTAATGCACAAGCCTAGTCCACCCCCATGCGTCGTTTATTTCATTTAAGACCAAAGATTTCCCCAATCTAAACAGGACAAGTCTAAAAAAGTTTATCCAGAAACCACACTGAAGATACTGTTGTTAAGTCTTCCTATTTAAGCTGTTGGACTTGGTCCCAAACCATCATTCTTATAGACAAATATATCTAAACACAACACTTTTTTTAGTTTTGGATACAGTGGCAATTGGTGTAAATCCCTTTAGTTAGTTGTCTCTGGAGCATATGTCCCCATTAGAAGATTTACCCTCACCCTATGTTCCAGTGACAAAATATTACATTTCCCATTACTTACTGCCCCATTGGTAATGGATAACATGAGATGGTAAATGGAATGAAACATCACTCTTCCAAATGTCCTATAAACCTACAAAAGCCCCCTTTTCAGTGTATGCTTTTCTGCCATGACAATTGCTCTTAAAAAAAATTGAATAACTAATTTTGTATTTTTTTTCCAAATTTATATTTATCTTATGATTCATTCATTGGTAGGACAATGGGAAAAACCTTTTGATGAGAGATTTACCCAAGAACAAGATTTTCACGTGAATAAGGACGAGACTGTGAAGGTACCTTTCCTGTCTAGGACTGGCTATTACAAGGTTGTGGTCTTGGAGGATGCCACATTTATAGCCCTCCCCTACAAAGGGAATGCCTCCGCGTTATTCATCCTCCCCAATGAAGGCAAACTGGAAGAAGTGGAAGCTGACTGGAAGGGTCTAGTGAAGAAATTTAAAAAGTCCATCAGACAATCAGAAGAGTAAGAGCACCTTTTCTTGAAATTGTTCAATAGATATCTTCCTCTCTATATGTCATATGAAAAAATAATTTCCTGTTTTCAATCAGAAGGACTGGAGCAGCCATTCTCAACCAGGGTTCCATGGAACCTTAGGGTTCCCCCAGAAGTTGCTAGGGGTTCTTTGAGTTGTGGCTGATAGATCTCCTATCTGATGGTGCCTGCATAGTTACAAGGCCAACACCACTTAGCAGAGCCAGCTGCAGAACACCAATGATCTTTTTAGCGTATGAGTTTGCTCACACGAGTTGGCCAGGGAGCGGTAAAAACAGGTGGTTGAGTCCCGGTTTTACTGCTCCCTCACCGCTAACCTGAACACTGACATGCAGCTACTCAGGGCTGCACACATGCCCTGGCAAAAATTAAACTGCATGTTGCATGTAAGTCTATGGGGCTCCCCCACAACCATGTGCAATGAACGTAACTTCCAGTGGCGGTCCATCCATAGGGGGCACACAGGCGCCGCCCCCCCCCATCCATGCGTCCCGCCCTCTAATCTACACACGGGGCCCTGGACGCATGGATTTCAATGGGGTTTTTTTAAGCACATAATTAAAGCCTGAGACTCCAATTGGCTTCAGTTAATATTCGCTATTGTCTTCCTGATTCTCCTCCCAGCCAATTAGGAAGCAGTTCTTGAGACCCGATTGGCCTCCCGTCCAATCGGGTCTCAGTCAGAGTCCCACTTCCTGTTCGGCCTGGAGGGTAAGCATTGGCCTGGAGCGAGGAGCTGCAGCCGGATCCATGTCTGCCTGATCTGCCTCCTTCCTAAGGTAAGGAGGCTTCTGATCGCTGCCACATTCCTGTTAGTCTCACGCAGGGGCTTGACGTTGGTTTGCTGCCCCCCCCCCCAAAATATTTAGCACCAGCTGCCACTGGTAACTGCATATACAGACCTAATCAGGAGGTGGGGAGGCATTTTTAAGAAGGGCAGCAAGGGCTGCTGCAAATGTTAATTAGTGGTGGCATTCTGACCACCACTGGCCAACAATATATGGTCGAAAAAGTCAGCGCAAAAAGGGCCCTTAGGTAGTTTGATTAGCAGAGGTGCCCAATGTGGTTGTTTAAAGGATAGGAACAAGTCTTCTGCTTTAGTAAAACGTTCCAAGTACTTTATTTCATCAAATAATTCAAGGTGATAAAATTGGTGTCTAGTATCAGCTGATGGTGAGCTCCACATGTGAGCTACCTAGATGACATCACTGCCACAACTCTACATTCCACCTAGTGGCCAATAAAGAATATTTCCCAAGTGGAACTCACTATCATCTGATACCAGACACCAATTTTATCACCTTGAAATAAAGTAATTGGATGTTTTGCTAAAGAAGATGACTCAAGCCTATTCTTTGAACAACCACACTGGGCACCTCTGTCAATCAAACTACCTAAGGGCCCTTTTTTGCACTGACTATTTCTACTATTTCGTTCACCAACCTGAGAACTCCCACAGATCACCCAGGATGGGAATACCCTAGGCATAGAGAGAGCAACCACACTGACCCAATGTGGTGACAGGTTTACTCCAGCGTACTAGGAAGGCTACATGTTCTTCCATAGTTGGGTGACCGCAGCCTCAACAGCTGTAAGTCCATTTTGACCTTTTTTTCTTTTTATTATGGAAGCACTGCATGCTTGTTTTTGAATAAATCTATTACACTACAATACATAAATGCTCTCCTGCCTCCTTCTCTTTTCGATGGAAACTCCCTGGTCAGCTCCTCAGGATCCTTCGGTCCATGATCTACCGCCACATTCCAGACAACAATATATGGGGCGTTTTTCCCACTGACCCCCAATTAATTGGTTTTGGCAGGGGTTCCCCGATACCTGAATATTATTTTTTAGGGTACTTCTAAGGTAAAAAAGGTTGAGAATGGCTGGACTGGAGGCATCCTTCTCCAATTTAGTTTTACAGCTTCAGTGAGCATGTTCCATCTTCTGTCTCCTGGCACCTCTTGCTTCCTATCCGCAATGTCAATGGCTTCCTGTATAAAGTTACCTTTACACCTTCATAGTTCACGCAGCATTTCTTTCTCTTCTTTCTTCCTCCATATGGCTGAGAAGGCCATCTGTAGACATCTACAAATACCAGAAGCCATCAAGGAAAGTGTCTTCAGTGTCCCTCTACTATGCATGCTCTCGGGACTCGATCTCCTGCCAAAAATATGCAAAGAGCATGCTGAGTAGAGGCATTAATTGGATACTCTGCTCCTCACAACACTCTTTTCTGGGCTACTTGTTCCTCCTACCCAACTCCTTAGGACCCTATTCTGTTAAATTGTTCATCTACTACCTACTTATTTTTCCAGGGAAGGGCTAATGATGACTCTATAACTGCAAGCTGCTGGGCATTGTTCAGCCAGGAAAAAAACATAACATTGTTATTTCATAATTTTTTTCATTTGCACGTATTCTCATGTTGTCAAAGTAATACATTTTATTTCCGTCTAACCCCCCACCTGTTTCTTCTACCTTCCAACAGCCTTGTAGCTTTGAGCATCCCCAAGTTTTCTGTTTCTGGCTCTTTTGACCTAAAAGAAGTTCTTCCTAAATTGGGAATAGTTGATGTGTTTTCCAACAGCGCGGATCTTTCTGGAATCACTGGGGCCCCTGATCTGAAAATTTCACAGGTGAATAGTTATTGTTTTATATTTATAGTTTTTTGGATATAAATTTAGGGGGAGGGTGAAGAGTGAGATCATCGATGAACAAAATAAAATAAGAGCGATGGTTTACCCAAATTCGGAAAAGTCGTAATCTGAGCATTTACAAAGTGACCTTTTATTTTTATGTGCGTTAATATTGTCTTGCACTAGATTGCATAAATATCAAGATTCTATGCATGAAGGAGATTCTCCCTCCTCATTGGCCAATCACAGCCAGTAAGCCAATGAGAAGAGAGAGATTGGGCGGCTCTGTGTCTGAATAGACACACAGAGCAGCGGCTGGAGCGTGCCTGCTTGGGTGCCCCCATTGCAAGCTGCTTGCTCTGGGGGCACTCTACATAAGGGAGGGGTCAGGAGCGAGGACCCAAGAAGAGGAGGATCGGGGCTTCTCTGTGCAAAACCATTACACAGAGCAGGTAAGTATAACATGCTTGTTATTTAAAAAAAACAAATAGCCTTTAACAAAAACAAATAGCCTTTAACATCACTTTAAGCTTAAGTCGGCTTGTGGTTTCTCACTGTCGCCAGTAGATGTCCCTGGTATCACTGGCCATAGTATGAGATTTCACAAACACAACTAAGTTATGAATATTTATGTTTTCTTCAGCCAATCCAGTAGGAGGGTTTTGTTACTGGTGCATGCTGGAGAAGGATATAAATATATTGGGACAGGCCATGTTCTCACTCGTTTCCCTTTGGCTGAGGCCTAGGGAGATACTGCTGGATGGAGCTCTGCTGTTAGGCCCAGTAGCCTGGTTTGGGGCCTAACGTGTGCTGAAGTGGTCCTGAAGCCGCCCTGCCTGGTCTAGAGGAAGCTGTGCCAAGAAGGAGACCCAGGGGAGGCCCCTTGCTTGAGAGAGCCTGGAAGAAGGCTGGTCTCTCAGAAGAGCCTAGTGACTCACTTGGACTCACTTGGAGGACGCACTGAAATTTGGGAACTTACTTACCATGTTGCTGGATCAGCTTAAAGGTTCTGACACGGTGAAGCTGGACATTGATCTGGATTTGGGGAGTCTGTAAGTGATCTGCTATGGTATTCGAGACCCCCCTAACCCTCACCTCCTTAACCATTCTGCGCGGCCAAAATCCTTTCTTAGTCCCCCCATTTTAGCTATGGATTCAGCCCTGAGGTGAAATGCTGGCCCCTGGGAGTGTTATCTTGTCTATGGGGTGTCAGAGGGGTGCTACATGGACAAGAGGAGAGGAGGAAGTATTATGTAGTCTAGCAGGGAAAGCTCAGCCAGAGCTGACAACACTTTAGATTTCAGTGCAGCAAAGGCTCCGTGTGGTCAGCTCAAACAGGAAGTTGTGAGGTCACTGGATTTCTGGCAGATCAATAAGCAGCATTTTAACAGGGAGAAAACATGGGGAATTGTGCGTATATATATTACAGAGTATGTATTGCAAATGTTTTTCCCCAGAAATATACTTTGCAAAATAAGTAAATCGCCATACAGACTAGATAGTAATTTTGTGTTGTTTCTCCTCTGCAGGCTCTTCACAAAGCTAAGATAAACGTAGATGAGAAGGGGACGGAGGCTGCTGGGACCACTGTACTGGAGGGCGTTCCAATGATACTTCCTCTGCAGATTACTTTTAATCATCCGTTCTTATATAGTATTTATAACCACGAAACCAGAAGTATTCTCTTCTTGGGTAAAGTTGTAAACCCAGCAAAATAATTTTCTGCACGTGTCCTTGCTGTGTTTTTAATAAAGTTTATTCTTTGGTTTAACACTTCTTGACTTCCTTTATGTGCGGTATTTTGTGGACGATCTTTAGGGCAACTTTTACTTTTGCATTATAGCCCTGTGCATGGTTGGGTTCTCTGGTTCCTGGTGACAGTGACCACTCGGGCAATACCACCCCATCTGACACACCAAGGCTGGAGGAAAAGATCGCCACAAAAAAAGAAAGAAATATTTATTGTACTACAAAGGTAAACTCAGCTGCCCAATCAAAGGTAAGCCCCCCCCCCGCCAGGGAAATTTAAAGTTACCACACCGGTACCTGACAATAATATAAAACTAATCATACTGCATCTGATGACCTTCTCATTGCCTGAGGCTGCCAAGGAACTCAAAGAGGTTCTTAAGACTTAAGGGGTTTTCACCTTAATGCATTCTCTGCATTCATTATACCTTAATGAATTAAGGTATAAACTGTGCTGTGGGATCCCCCCCCCCCAGCCCCTCCCTTATACTGAGCCCGATCTCGATCCAGCACTGCACCCAAGAGCAGCGGCTCTCTCCACCCTCTCCCTCCTCACAGGGCAGATTACCCATTGGCTCCAGCTGCTGTAGGTCAAATTCTGTGATGAGGGATTGGGGGGGGGGGGGGCGATGCTGAGTTGCGCTGTCCGTGTCTAAAGACGCAAGCAGCGCGGCTCAGGATAGATCCAGCACGAGCGCCCCCCAAAGGAAACCGCTTCCGATGGGGGCACTTGCTAATGAGGAGGAGCCAGAAGTGCTGGCGGGGGACTCCACAAATGGAGTATCGGGGCTGCTCTGTGGAAAACCAGTACACAGAGTACATGTTTATTATTTAATCCCTTCCTTACCATGCTATGGGCGAAAGCGCACATCAGTGAAGGAGAAAAAAATACTTATTTGCTAAATTGTATAACAGAAACTAAAAATAATTTTTTTTGTTTTGTTTTTGTTCCCTCATTTTTTGTTTAACAAATAACACAAAACCCAGTGGTGATTAAATACCACCAAAAGAAAGCTCTACGTCTCCATGTATGACCCCCTGTATCTCCATTGAGCCCTTGTGTGACCCAGTGTCTCCAGTGTGCCCCTGTGTGACGCCATGTCTCCAATGTATGACCCTGTGTCTCCAGTGTGCCCCTGTTTGACGCAGTGTCTCCAGTGTGCCCCTGTATGACCCAGTGTCTCCAGTGTGCCCCTGTATGACCCAATGTCTCCAGTGTGCCCCTGTGTGATGCCGTGTCTCCAGTGTGCCCCTGTATGACCCAGTGTCTCCAGTGTGCCCCTGTATGACCCAGTGTCTCCAGTGTGCCCCTGTATGACCCAGTGTCTCCAGTGTGCCCCTGTATGACCCAGTGTCTCCAGTGTGCCCCTGTATGACCCAGTGTCTCCAGTGTGCCCCTGTATGACCCAGTGTCTCCAGTGTGCCCCTGTGTGACACAGTGTCTCCAGTGTGCCCCTGTGTGATGCCATGTCTCCAATGTATGACCCCCTGTGTCTCCAGTGAGCCCCTGTGTGACGCAGTATCTCCAGTGTGCCCCTGTGTGTATTTTTGGACATTTTTTAGAGACAGAATGTTGCATCTACATCCCTGATGTAGAGTAAATAAAAGACATTTCAGAGAGAACAGATCAAAATCTGTCCCTCAAGGATAATTGGGATTTTAAAGGATGCATATATCTGTCATAAGGCAAGCACAACCACAAAAGATAATTAAAAAAATATCATTTATTACAAAATATTCAGTTTAAATCAGTATTAGTCATAAAACCAATGACCAAAATGAATACTCATTTTCAAAGAGCTTGAACAGATGCTTGTGTGTAGGGATGAGCCCGATGTTCGAGTCGAACGTAAGTTCGGCTCAAACATCGCGTGTTCGCCTGTTTGCTGAATAGCGAACAATTTGGGGTGTTCCCGGCGAAATTCAAAAGCAGCGGAACACCCTTTAAAAGTCTATGGGAGAAATCAAAAGTGCTAATTTTAAAGGCTTATATGCATGGTATTGTCATAAAAAGTGTTTGGGGACCTGGGTCCTGCCCCAGGGGACATGTATCAATGCAAAAAAAAGTTTTAAAAACGGCTGTTTTTTCGGGAGCAGTGATTTTAATAATGCTTAAAGTGAAACAATAAAAGTTAAATATTCCTTTAAATTTCGTATCTGGGGGGTGTCTATTGTATGCCTGTAAAGTGCCCCATTTTTCCCGTGTTTAGAACAGTCCCTGCACAAAATGACATTTCTAAAGGAAAAAAAAATCATTTAAAACTACTCGCAGCTATAATGAATTGTCGGGTCTCGGCAATACAGATAAAAATCATTGAAAAAAATGGCATGGGGGTCCCCCCAAAAATCTATACCAGGCCCTTTGGGTCTGGTATGAATATTAAGGGCAACCCCGAACCAAAATGAAAAAAACGAATTGTGTGAGGGTCCCCACAAATGCCATACCATGCCCTTCAGGTCTGGTATGGATTTTAAGGAGAACCCCGCGCCAAAATTATAAAAAAAATGGCGTGGGGGTCCCCCCCAAAAATCCATACCAGACCCTTATCCGAGCACGCAACCTGGCAGGCCGCAGGAAAAGAGGGGGGACGAGAGAGCACCCCCCCTCCTGAACCATACCAGGCCACATGCCGTCAACATGGGGAGGGTGCTTTGGGGTAGCCCCCCAAAGCACCTTGTCCCATGTTGATGGGGACAAGGGCCTCATCCCCACAATCCTTGCCCAGGGGTTGTGGGGGTCTGCGGGCGGGGGGCTTATCGGAATCTGGAAGCCCCCTTTAACAAGGGGACACCCAGATCCCGCCCCCCTCGTTTGAAATGGTAACAGGTACATTGTACCCATACCATTTCACAAAAAAGTGTACATTTTTTAAAAAACCACAAGACACACTTTGGGACAAGTCCTTTAATAAAAAATAAAAAATAAAAATGTCCCACGAAATTCATTGCGCTTCTTCTCTCGCTCCACCGACGGACCGAAAAAACACCCCCCCGCCCTCAGTTATTAAAGAACTGTCACCTGAGAGGACGGTCATTACGGTGGGTGCCTCTCATGGAGGCGGATCGGTGGCGGCGTGCGTTTTTTTTTTTAGTTTTTTTTGGTCCGTCGGCGGAGCGAGAGAAGAAAGTGAATGGACTTTGTGGGACTTTTTTTTTTTAATAAGGGACTTATCCCAAAGTGTGTCTTGTGGTTTTTTTAAAAATTTGACACTTTTTTTGTGAATTGGTACGGGTACAATGTACCCGTTACCATTTCAAACAGGGGAGGGGTGGGATCTGGGGGTCCCTTTGCTAAAGGGGGCTTCCAGATTCCGATAACCCCCCCGCCTGCAGACCCCCACAACCACCGGGCAAAGGTTGTGGGGATGAGGCCCTTGTCTCCATCAACATGGGGACAAAATTCTTTGGGGGGGCTTCCCCAAAGCACCCTCCCCATGTTGAGGGCATGTAGCCTGGTATGGTTCAGGAGGGGGGGGCGCTCTCTTGTCCCCCCTCTTTTCCTGTGGCCTGCCAGGTTGTGTGCTCGGATAAGGGTCTAGTATGGATTTTTGGGGGGACCTCCATGCCATTTTTCTCTTAATTTTGGTACGGGGTTCCCCTTAAAATCCATACCAGACCTGAAGGGTCTGGTATGGATTTTGAAGGGGGGCCCCTACGCCATTTAAAAAAAAAAATTTGGTGCAGGGTTCCCCTTAATATCCATACCAGACCCAAAGGACCTGGTATGGAATTTGGGGGGACCACCAAGCAAGTTTTCTTTTTATTTTGGTTCGGGGTTCCCCTTAATATTCACACCAGACCCGAAGGGCCTGGTATGGATTTTTGGGGGGACCCCATGCCGTTTTTTTCAATGACTTTTATCTGTATTGCTGAGACCCGACAATTGATTACAGCCGCGAGTACTTTTAAATGACTTTTTTTCCTTTAGAAATGTCTTTTTGCTCTCGAACTGTTCTAAACATAGGAAAAATGTGCAGGCATACTATAGACACCCACCAAGGTACGAAATTTAAAGGAATATTTCACTTTTATTGTTTCACTTTAAGCATTATTAAAATCACTGCTCCCGAAAAAACGGTTGTTTTTAAAACTTTTTTTGCATTGATACATGTCCCCTGGGGCAGGACACGGGTCCCCAAACACTTTTTATGAAAATAACTTGCATATTAACACTTAAATTTAGCACTTTTGATTTTTCACGTTTGTGTCCCATAGACCTTAACGGTGTTCGCGCGTTCGAACAAATGTTTTGCATGTTCACATGTTCTGCTGCAAACCGAACTGGGGGGGTGTTCGGCTCATCCCTACTTGTGTGTATTGGGTAGCCGACGCGTTTCACAGTTTAGATTACTGCTTCTTCGGGGCTGTTCCCCATGCATCTGCATAGTCCAAGTTACAGAGAAATATGACATTAGTATCAAAGAGTATACACAATGATTTTACAGAGAGTACGGCAGTATTTTCATTACAGTGCTCACCTAAATATCCTGACATTGATCATATCGCAACATCGGAGAGAACGAACACCATCCCGTGACAAACAAGCGATGTCAGAATCGCATATATGGTTTTGTGGACGTCGAACCATATCTATAGATTTGGAGACTTTATCATTGATAATCTAAAAATGCAAAAGTATATATGTATTAAGATTCAGTAGCATCATAAGTTAACACATATATGTATATATCACACGAGTGTAGCAGCGTCATAAATTATGTAAAAGTCCCACTTTTTAGCTCAATTGAGCATCCTTAATAATCTAAAATAGGGCTAGAGATGAGAAAAAATATATATACCTTATTGCTTAAATGGACCACATATAAAAGTATGGAACAAGAAAAAGCACGCGGAAAATTGGGGGGGGGGGGGAGCAGAAGGGGATAAGGGTTGGTTTTCAGGGGGATCGCTGATCAAACAGCTACTCACACCCTAACTCCGCTATTTGGTTATAAATATAGATACAAAAGCAAACATATGTGAGCATTAATAGATAGGAGCAATGGAAAAAGAAAAAACAATTGATATCCCACCCTCCAAGACACTGAACATTATTCCCAAAATGGGAACCAATTGAGTGAGAGACAGTGTGAGAGAACCCTTCAAACAAGCCTTAATAAATCCACAAGTACATGCTATTGAAACAGCGACTTCACCGTTAGAGACACACGGCCTTTGTGAACGTATCGGTATAAAATTTATGTTGATAAACTGAAAAAAGGTGGATTTAAAAAAGAAGTTGGCTGTGCATTTCGCTGGGAAATGTGAAGAATTTTATACAGGACAGTCAATGGAAGAAAGTGTAGAACTCTTGTCATTTGGAAGCTCAGCCAGCCAGAAGCAAAAGGCGTATCACAAAACTGAGCACATTGCCTGAAACTAAACAAAAATACCTACGTTTTGATGTATAAATTGTGTATGACAAGTAGATCTTGTGGGCGTGAGAGCAATTTATAGAGAAGGAACTGAGATCATTTTTTTTTTCTCTCTGCTCTAGGTATGGGATCGTCCACTTTAAGCAGCCCAACACACACTCTGTTTAATCGATAAAAAATTCCTGAAATGATCACTAAAATTAAGCAGCTTTTTCACAAAAACTGTAAAAGATATCAAACTGAAAAGATATAGCCAGATAGCTGAATATTTTGTGAACATTTTAAAGTTTGTTTGGCGTCTGTAGGTGAAAGTATGAAGCGGAAGAAGATTTGAAGGATTTGAAGCATGCTCTCATTCACTTCAATGTTAAAAAAAAAAAGTGTTAAAAAGTATAAATAGTAGAAAAAAAGTTGAAAAAGTCCCATCATTAGCTGAAAGAGCTGAACATTTTAAAAGTTGAATGGTTTTAATAGCTGAAAGTATGCAGAAGTTATGCAGAGCCAAAAAACGTACGGAATAAAATTACAATTAAAATTATTATTAATAATAATAATAATAATAATAAATAAAAAAAAACAAATAACAATAGTCGGACTGCTGAAGCAGTCCCACTAATAATAGAAAATAAAAAAACAAATAACAATAGTGGGACTGCTGAAGCAGTCCCACTAATCACCAAAAACCAGAACCGATCGTTCCAGTCCCGTTCGTGGGTACAGCACGTCCTCCCCATCTGCCGTGATGTGAGTCACAGCAAATAATCAGTTCTGGCTTCCCTTTTAACATGTGGTTCCAACCGGAAGTGAAACGAGCAAGGCTGGCTTGCTGACATCCCTTCCAGTGCGAGCTGTCCCTGGGTGGCGCATGCGCGTTGACTCCCCAGTCACCGCAATAGCGGCGAGTAAGGAGCCAGAGCTAGAGGCGCCATCCAGCTGCCAAAGGAGAGAAGGAAGCTGGCAATCGAGGAGACAGGAGCCTCCCCGTTACCAGGGGACGCTTGAACATCCAGCAATATGACCAACACTAAAGACGGTGCATCCGCTCTCAACGATGTAGCCGCAATAACAAATAACAATGGCAGGACATTTTAGAACAAAAACATTATAAAGCAAATATCCATCATAATACTTAAGAAAAAACTATAATAATTAATAAAGAGAGAAACGAGAAAAGTAATAATAATAGACAACAGTATGATGAAGACATTGGTGACTATAAATGTCTACCTAGGTAGTTACTTCTACATAAATCTCAGCATATTGACTAACATAGCCGATGATGGTTGACACAGAAGCATATAACGTAGTCTACAGAGCAGTCCCTACAAAAAAAGATTTAAATGATTATGCAGTATTCATGCCCGGCGGGCTAGTTGCTCTTTGATTAAAAATCCATCTAGTTTCTTGTTGGAGGATTTTCTTATCAAAGTCACCTTCTCTTTCCTGTTGTGGTATAACCTCAAGTGCAAAAAAAATAAATAAAAGATGGATCGTAACCATGGTTAAGACCTACATGTCTACATATAGGTGTATAAAGTAAGCCGGCATCAAGGTAGTATAGATGGTCACGTATGCGTCTGGCAAAGGTGCGTTTAGTTTTCCCAATGTAAAACACACCGCATGTGCAAGTAGCCAGATATACCACGCCGATGGTACCACAATCGGCATATGACCTGGATTTCATATAGCCCCCTCTGGGTAGAGAACAACCCTCTCCTTCTTTTATCCAAGGGCACTGATCACATTTTCCGCATCTGTATGTACCATTACCTCCCACAGCCCCTTCCATTATTGATGAGAGGTGGCTGTGTACGAGGCTATCCCTTACAGATCGTGATCTCTTATATACTATTTCTGGGCGATCTGATACATGCTTTGAGATTATTGGATCTTCAGAAAGGAAGTGCCAATTTTGGGCTATTAGTGCACGAAAGTGGTCTTGATGTGCACTGAACGTAGTAATAAATTTTGTAGTGACATTGGTGCTCTGAGACTTCGATTTAAAGATTAATTGCTCTTAATTTGTTTGACCTCGCCCTATTATAAGTCCTTTTCAAGACCTTTTTGCTATATCCCCTATTTTGTAGTCGCCAAAAAAGAGCTTTAGCTTCCTTCTCGAAGTCTTCCTCCCTCACACAGTTACGGTGTAACCTCAGATATTGGCTAAAAGGGATACTACGTATCAGTGGACGGGGATGGGTGCTTGAATACTGCAAGATAGTATTCCCCGCAGTTTCCTTGCGGTATAAGGTGCTATAGATAGATCCATCTGGATCTATGAAGGGTCACATATCCAAGAAAGGAATACTTTTAGTATCTGACTGCATCGTAAATTTGAGGTTGAATTGATTGACGGATAGAAATGCCATGAACTCAGAGAGTTTACCAGAAGTTCCAGTCCAGCTGACAATTACATCGTCGATGTACCTCCCCCACAAAAGAATGTGGCGGAGGTACATCGAGGCACCGTCATCCGAGAACAGGGTTCTCTCCCACCCCCCCCAGGTACAGGTTGACATACCATGGGGCACACAAAGTCCCCATCGCAACCCCCTGTACCTGGAGGTATGCGGACCCATTAAACAAAAAGACGTTGGACGCCAGGATATGTCTCAAGAGAGAAATAATGAAATTACATAGCTTCCAATTATTTCTGTCTTGTTCACGTAAGAAGCCTGCAACCACCTCGATACCCCTCTCATAGGGAATACTCGAGCATAAGGCTTCAATGTAGATAACTACTAGTATAGCGCCCACAGGGATGGTGAGACCCTCAATGAGCAGCTCCAACGTGTCTTTAAGATAAGACGGAAGCCCAATAACATGGGATCTGAGTTGGCTGCCTACATAGATACTGTCTTTTTCTGTATGACGTCCCCTTATTTACGCTCATTCACATTTTTCATAGTAGTGCGCTTTTGCGGTGTTTATGGTCATTGGCTTGTTCACACTCATTATTTATAACCTTGGTTTTCACTATTTATTCACGGCTTGCATCACTACTTTGCCCCCCCTTTCCTTTTCACTCATTTTTTATCACCCCAATTCAAACTTAATTTTTTCATCACATCACTGGGATATTCCCTCTCTTGGTACCTTCCAGTTTTAGCATCTTCACCTTATTTACTTTATTCCATCCAGAGTCCGGCCCCTTGATTTGTTAATTTCCCCCAGTTGCCACGGGAGGCTCCACTGGTCGCGCCCTGTGCTCTGCTTGCACCGGGACTTGGGTAAGCAGCCTTACACCTTTACCTCCCTTCTCTTACTCAGTTGTACCATTTATTATGTATATAATCTTCCTATATATTTTGACTAACTTGTCATTGATTCTGTGTCTACTTACATGATGTGTAGATTTATTTCCTGATGAAGTGGTTTATCCCGCGAAACTAGTCGAAGTACTATGTATGACCAAGTCACCCCTGTTTTAATTCTTTCATGTATCTTGTATTAATACATTTTTTCATAAGTTTTTACGATTTTCTATATATTCCATTTGTACGTTTCCTATATTGTACCGAGATGCTTTGCAATTTCTACATATATTTGCTGAGTGGACTGTTTGTAAAATGGCAACAGATACATACTACTGACCTCTGTACACTGCTCTACATACTACTGACCTCTGTACACTGCCCTACATACTACTGACCTCTGTACACTGCCCTACATACTACTGACCTCTGTACACTGCCCTACATACTACTGACCTCTGTACACTGCCCTACATACTACTGACCTCTGTACACTGCTCTACATACTACTGAGCTCTGTACACTGCCCTACATACTACTGACCTCTGTACACTGCCCTACATACTACTGACCTCTGTACGCTGCTCTACATACTACTGACCTCTGTACACTGCTCTACATCCTACTGACCTCTGTACACTGCCCTACATACTACTGACCTCTGTACACTGCTCTACATACTACTGACCTCTGTACACTGCTCTACATACTACTGACCTCTGTACACTGCCCTACATACTACTGACCTCTGTACACTGCTCTACATACTACTGACCTCTGTACACTGCCCTACATACTACTGACCTCTGTACACTGCCCTACATACTACTGACCTCTGTACACCGCCCTACATACTACTGACCTCTGTACACTGCTCTACATACTACTGACCTCTGTACACTGCCCTACATACTACTGACCTCTGTACACCGCCCTACATACTACTGACCTCTGTACACTGCTCTACATACTACTGACCTCTGTACACTGTACTACATACTACTGACCTCTGTACACTGCTCTACATACTACTGACCTCTGTACACTGCTCTACATACTACTGACCGCTGTACACTGCCCTACATACTACTGACCTCTGTACACCGCCCTACATACTACTGACCTCTGTACACTGCTCTACATACTACTGACCTCTGTACACTGCCCAACATACTACTGACCTCTGTACACTGCCCTACATACTACTGACCTCTATACACTGTACTACATACTACTGACCTCTATACACTGTACTACATACTACTGACCTCTGTACACTGCTCTACATACTACTGACCTCTGTACACTGCTCTACATACTACTGACCTCTGTACACTGCTCAACATACTACTGACCTCTGTACACTGCTCTACATACTACTGACCTTTATACACTGCCCTACATACTACTGACCTCTGTACACTGCCCTACATACTACTGACCTCTGTACATTGCCCTACATACTACTGACCTCTGTACACTGCCCTACATACTACTGACCTCTGTACATTGCCCTACATACTACTGACCTCTGTACACTGCTCTACATCCTACTGACCTCTGTACACTGCTCTACATACTACTGACCTCTGTACACTGCTCTACATACTACTGACCTCTGTACACTGCCCTACATACTACTGACCTCTGTACACTGCCCTACATACTACTGACCTTTATACACTGCCCTACATACTACTGACCTCTGTACACTGCCCTACATACTACTGACCTCTGTACACTGCCCTACATACTACTGACCTCTGTACATTGCCCTACATACTACTGACCTCTGTACACTGCCCTACATACTACTGACCTCTGTACACTGCCCAACATACTACTGACCTCTGTACACTGCTCTACATACTACTGACCTCTGTACACTGCTCTACATCCTACTGACCTCTGTACACTGCTCTACATACTACTGACCTCTGTACACTGCCCAACATACTACTGACCTCTGTACACTGCTCTACATACTACTGACCTCTGTACACTGCCCCTACACACTACTGACCTCTGTACACTGCCCTACATACTACTGACCTCTGTACACTGCTCTACATACTACTGACCTCTGTACAATTAGCCTCTAGACTGCTTTTACAAGCAGTGGGAGGGAATGCCCCCCCCCCCCCACCGTCTTCCATGTTTTTCTCTGGCTCTCCTGTCCCAACAGGGAACCTGAAAATGCAGCCAGCTGACCATAGAGCTGATCAGAGACCAGAGTGGCTCCAAACATCTCTATGGCCTAAGAAACCGGAAGCTACGAGCATTTTATGACTTAGATTTCGCCGGATGTAAACAGCGCCATTGGGAAATTGGGGAAGCATTTTATCACACCGATCTTGGTGTGGTCAGATGCTTTGAGGGCAGAGGAGAGATCCAGGGTCTAATAGACCCCAATTTTTTCAAAAAAGAGTACCTGTTACTACCTATTGCTATCATATAGGATATTTACATTCCCTGAGATAACAATAAAAATGATTAAAAAAAAATAAAAATGAAAGGAACAGTTTAAAAATAAGATAAAAAAAAATAATAATAAAGAAAAAAAAACAAAAAAAAAACCACCCCCCCCCCCTGCTCTCGTGCAAAGGCGAACACAAGCGTCGGTCTGGCGTCAAATGTAAACAGCAATTGCACCATGCGTGTGAGGTATCACCGCGAAGGTCAGATCGAGGGCAGTAATTTTAGCAGTAGACCTCCTCTGTAAATCTAAAGTGGTAACCTGTAAAGGCTTTTAAAGGCTTTTAAAAATGTATTTATTTTGTTGCCACTGCACGTTTGTGCGCAATTTTAAAGCGTGTCATGTTTGGAATCCATGTACTCGGCCTAAGATCATCTTTTTTTATTTCATCAAACATTTGGGCAATATAGTGTGTTTTAGTGCATTAAATTTAAAAAAGTGTGTTTTTTTCCAAAAAAATGCGTTTGAAAAATCGCTGCGCAAATACTGTGTGAAAAAAAATGAAACACCCACCATTTTAATCTGTAGGGCATTTGCTTTAAAAAATATATAATGTTTGGGGGTTCAAAGTAATTTTCTTGCAAAAAAAAATAATTTTTTCATGTAAACAAAAAGTGTCAGAAAGGGCTTTGTATTCAAGTGGTTAGAAGAGTGGGTGATGTGTGACATAAGCTTCTAAATGTTGTGCATAAAATGCCAAGACAGTTCAAAACCCCCCCAAATGACCCCATTTTGGAAAGTAGACACCCCAAGCTATTTGCTGAGAGGCATATCGAGTCCATGGAATATTTTATATTGTGACACAAGTTGCGGGAAAGAGACAACATTTTTTTTCTTTTTTGCACAAAGTTGTCACTAAATGATATATTGCTCAAACATGCCATGGGAATATGTGAAATTACACCCCAAAATGCATTCTGCTGCTTCTCCTGAGTACGGGGATACCACATGTGTGAGACTTTTTGGGAGACTAGCCGCGCACGGGACCCCGAAAACCAATCACTGCCTTCAGGCTTTCTAAGGGCTTAAATTTTTGATTTCACTCTTCACTGCCTATCACAGTTTCGGAGGCCATGGAATGCCCAGGTGGCACAACCCCCCCCCCCCCCCCCCCCAAATGACCCCATTTTGGAAAGTAGACACCCCAAGCTATTTGCTGAGAGGTATAGTGAGTATTTTGCAGACCTCACTTTTTGTCACAAACTGTTGAAAATTGAAAAAAGAAAAAAAAAATACATTTTTCTTGTCTTTCTTCATTTTCAAAAACAAATCAGACCTGCAAAATACTCACCATGCCTCTCAGCAAATAGCTTGGGGTGTCTACTTTCCAAAATGGGGTCATTTTGGGGGGGTTTGTGCTATCTTGGCATTTTATGTCCTTCGAAACTGTGATAGGTAGTGAGGAGTGAAATCAAAAATTTACACCCTTAGAAATCCTGAAGGCAGTGATTGGTTTTCGGGGCCCCGTATGAAACTAGGCTCCCAAAAAGTCCCACACATGTGGTATCCCCATACTCAGGAGAAGCAGCTAAATGTATTTTGGGGTGCAATTCCACATACGCCCATGGCCTGTGTGAGCAATATATCATTTAGTGACAACTTTGTGCAAAAAAAAAAAATGTTGTCATTTTCCGCAACTTGTGTCAAAATATAAAATATTCCATGGACTCAACATGCCTCTCAGCAAATAGCTTGGGGTATCTACTTTCCAAAATGGGGTCATTTGGGGGGGTTTTGTGCCATCTTGGCATTTTATGGCCTTCAAAACTATGATAGGTAGTGAGAAGTGAAATCAAAAATGTACGCCCTTAGAAATCCTGAAGGCAGTGATTGGTTTTCGGGGCACCGTATGCGGCTAGGCTCCCAAAAAGTCCCACACATGTGGTATCCCCATACTCAGGAGAAGCAGCTGAATGTATTTTGGGGTGCAATTCCACATATGCCCATGGCCTGTGTGAGCAATATATCATTAAGTGACAACTTTTTCTAAATTTTTTTTTTGTCATTATTCAATCACTTGGGACAAAAAAGAAATATTCAATTGGCTCAACATGCCTCTCAGCAATTTCCTTGGGGTGTCTACTTTCTAAAATGGGGTCATTTGGGGGATTTATACTGCCCTGCCATTTTAGCACCTCAAGAAATGACATAGGCAGTCATAAACTAAAAGCTGTGTAAATTCCAGAAAATGTACCCTAGTTTGTAGACGCTATAACTTTTGCGCAAACCGATAAATATACGCTTATTGACATTTTTTTTACCAAAGACATGTGGCCGAATACATTTTGGCCTAAATGTATGACTAAAATTGAGCTTATTGGATTTTTTTTATAACAAAAAGTAGAAAATATCATTTTTTTTTTTAATTTTCGGTCTTTTTTCGTTTATAGCCCAAAAAATAAAAACGGCAGAGGTGATCAAATACCATCAAAAGAAAGCTCTATTTGTGGGAAGAAAAGGACGCAAATGTCATTTTGGGTACAGCATTGCATGACCGCGCAATTGTCAGTTAAAGCGACGCAGTGCCAAATTGTAAAAAGTGCTCTGGTCAGGAAGTGGGTAAATCCTTCCGGGGCTGAAGTGGTTAATGGAAGTCGCCTCTGAGTCGGATCCTCATGTATATTGATGTGATTTGGATTGGACAGTACAGGAAGATTACGCAGGCATTCCCTGCGGCGTAGCTTCAAAGTCGCATCAAAGTAGTACTCAAGTCGTCAGCAAATCACCAGGAAGTCGCCTTGCAAAGTCGCACTGTAACTCACGCGACTTTCAGGTCGCAAGTAGTGTGAAAGTGTGAACTGAGCCTAAAAGTCCCTCCACCTTTTTTTGGCACTGCCCCTCGGGACGGTCGTTTATTTATTTTTTTATTTGTTTCTGGGATGTGGTGGAGGATTGTCTGGAATTGGTCTTGTGGCACTTATTTTGTCCATACAAACGAGAAGTATACAAAAGACAAAAAAAGTAAAAAAAAAATAGTAAAAAAAAGTAAAAAAAAAAAAATAAAAAAAATAAAAAAGCAAAAATGGAGCAGACTCGATGTACCACTTGATCTTTATTTTCTACCGCCGTCCTTCTAAGCAGCGGAACGAGAAGCTGCAAAGCATGCTGGGAATGCTGGAAGTTGCGGAAGGAGACGGCCAGCAGAAAGCCGCTCTCACAACAATAAGTCGTCTCATACAGGATTGTCAGAAATAGCTAATATTCATATCGTTACAAATGCTGATTTTTATAAATCGACCATAGAATTCCATCAATGACTCATCATTTATTACAATCCAAATTCATTTGTTTCTTTTAGATCTGCCTGGAATTCAGTTTGAACTGGATGAGTCCAAAAATCATCATCCTTGGACATAACATACAGGCAAATAAACGTATGGGGTCAATATTTGCTCAACCCCCAGAGGAGAGGAGAGGAGAGGAGAGGAGAGGAGAGGTTACCCGGTTAATGGTTAGAGGTCTTGGCTTGCTCAATATTAAGAACCATACATTACCCTATATAAGTGGTCAGTCCAGCCAAAAGACTTCAGCCTTCTCTGAGGACATCAGACTGTAAGTATACATTTTTTACTAATTCTTTAGATTTTCCTCTACAAAAACAAACAAGTTATATAGCAAATTTCTAAAATATTTATTTATATAAAAATATATATCTATACAACAATTTATATTTATATGAAAATGTATATAAACTTTTATATAGCAGATATTTATTTATTAAAATATATATATTTTTTTATATTACCAAAAGTATTGTGACGCCTGCCTTTACACACACATGAACTTTAATGGCATCCCAGTCTAATGCCCCGTACACACGGTCGGACATTAATCGGACATTCCGACAACAAAATTCTAGGATTTTTTCCGACGGATGTTGGCTCAAACTTGTCTTGCATACACACGGTCACACAAAGTTGTCAGAAAATCCGATCGTTCTAAACGCGGTGACGTAAAACACATACGTCGGGCCTATAAACGGGGCAGTGGCCAATAGCTTTCATCTCTTTATTTATTCTGAGCATGCGTGGCACTTTGTCCGTCGGATTTGTGTACACACGATCGGAATTTCCGACAACGGATTTTGTTGTCGGAAAATTTTATATCCTGCTCTCAAACTTTGTGTGTCGGAAAATCTGATGGAAAATATGTGATGGAGCCCACACACGGTCGGAATTTCTGACAACAAGGTCCTATCACACATTTTCCGTCGGAAAATCCGACCGTGTGTACGGGGCATTAGTCCGTAGGGTTCAATATTGAGTTGGCCCACCCTTTGCACCTACAACAGCTTCAACTCCTCTGGGAAGGCCGTCCACAAGGTTTAGGAGGGAGTCTAGGGGAATGTTTGATCATTCTTCCAGAAGAGCATTTTTGGTAATATAGTGTGTATGTATATATATATATATATATATATATATAGGATATAGCAAATGTGTGTGTTCTAAATTGAATGATCCTGGAACATTTAAAGGGAAGTTTTTATTTTTTGGTTTGTACTGGTTTTCAATGTTATATAAAGATCATGCATTTAATAATTTGCCATTGCTTTCGAGATAGACTACCTGTTCATATGCAGGATATTTGAAAGGAAATTCCAATACCTATTAGTTATTAGTTAGTAATAGATAAGTTATTATTAGTTTATTAATTTATTATTTCAAATTTTCGGGTTTTCAGGATTTTCGAATTTCAAATTTACAAATTTATGAATTTTTGAATTTTAGAAATTTATAAAATTCAAAATGCTAACCACAACATAAAAGGCCATCCACAACATTGCCCCCCAGCTACATCACCAACCTCGTCTGCAGGTATCGCCCAAATCGTCCCCTCCGCTCCTCCCAGGACCTCCTGCTCTCTAGCTCCCTTGTTACCTCCTCTCATGCTCGTCACCAGGACTTCTCCAGAGCCTCTCCCATCCTCTGGAACTCCCTGCCCCCGTATATATCCGATCAGCCCCTAACCTGTCCGCCTTTAAGAGATCCCTGAAAACTCACTTATTCAGGGAAGCCTACCCCACACCCACCTAACAACTGTCCCCGAGTCACCCCCATCAAATCAATCCCCGCATCTATTACCTTTTGTACCACCTCCCCCTCCCTTTAGAATGTAAGCTCTACGAGCCGGGCCCTCCTGTCCCTTCTGTATTGAACTGTAATTGTGCTGTCCCCCCTCTACATTGTAAAGCGCTGCGTAAACTGTTGGCGCTATATAAATCGTGTATAATAATAATAGTAATAATATTTAGAATTTTTGGGTTTTCGGATTTTCGAATTTACAAATTTGTAAATTTTTAGAAATTTACAAACATTCATTAAACAAAAAGTAAAAATAAAGAAGAAAATGCTGCGCCAATCAAACAAATAAAATAAAAATAAAAATAATGAGACAATAAGCAGCCAACACCACCAATTAGACTAATTGTGACAATAAATATATAAACAAAAAGTGTAGCGCTATGATGTGTCAATCGGCAACACTAGAATGTGTTGAGTAACAAACAGTGTAAATCAAAAAGTTGGGTCATGCTAGACCTCATATAAAGGACAATGAACCAGTGGGAAATCCACTATTCAAAGGAAACCACTATTATCATGTCGTCTGTGATAAGACAATGTGAATTGAATGTGCATCACACGACTTAAGCCCAAACCCTCAGAACAAAACTCCAGCATATAGGGGTAGGGATAAGTGATAAGTCTCTGAGGTGAGGACAGTTCGTTTAATCAAACGGAGACATCTTGGAGTATAAACATATGGCTCATAATATCATCTATTCTTATTATTGATGGACTCTTCCAATGATCAGCCAGGTATGAAAATAATGTAAAATGCCCTTACCGGTTGCGGTGGACTCACAGGCCTACGGCGGTGAGTCATACGAGCTTAAACCGTGAGACACGGTAGGGTTATAGCTGTTCCTGGTCCGCAATCGGAGGATCCTGAGAAGAACTCCAGTCACAAACAGTCTCCCAATTCGTCCTCCAACACTCACTTGGATCTCAGACAGTTTGAAGCAGGGGGAATAGGAGAAAGAAGGCTCCACATAGTGTAAATTCCAATTTATCAGGGGATTTATTGTATAAAAAATTCCAACGAAAACTTCCAGATAAAAACAAAATTCATAAAAACATAAAAAGTTGTATTTAGCGCAGTAGACAGATGGTTTAAGGTAGCGTCCTACACCCGACGCGTTTCGTCTGAAAAGACATCAACTGGGGTTTATATATTCGTTAAACAAGTTTTCGATAATTTGAATATTTCCGGCTTAACGAATTTGTCGAAATTCGTTAAAAAAAAAACAAATTTGGAACGAAATGAATTGCACATGTCTACGAGACATTTAATTTACTGGGTAGGATATGGCATGGCATGTCGTGTAACATTTTGCATGAACATTAATAACTAGACACAATATAAGGAAACATTGTATCCACCATGAATATAAAAGAGAGGGATGGATCAAAGCGAAAACAATATAATCAATCACTTGGTATCGGTCATAACTTGATAGTGTAATCAATTACTTGGTATCGGTCATAACTTGATAGTGTAATCAATTACTTGGTATCGGTCATAACTTGATAGTGTAATCAATTACTTGGTGTTGATCGACAATATATCGGTTAAACATAATTACCTGTAAAAGGGGTACATGGAGTGTTGGTAACAGACAGCCTACCAGGGGAACCGAACCAAATCCTCCAAGGGCTACCTCATACCCAAAAGTGGCCAAACGTGTAAATCTAGGCATTGAGATATCAGGTTCAAACAAGGATATCTTGTTGAGGGGGGAAAAAGGAGGGGGAGTGGTAAAAGAAGGGGGGGGGGGTTGTTTGTTAGTAACAAGTGAATGCTGCATTTTGAGCATGCCAAACTCAAAAAAAAAAAAAAAAAAAAGACCTAGCAACAAACAATAAAAACAAAATACCCTCAAAATAAATAAAACCCCCAAAATATCACACCCCAAAACAGAAGCCCCCACACCCATGTTTAAGGGAAGCCATGCAACAACAAAAAAAAAAAAAGGTTGCTATGAATGAGGCAGCAGCTTACAGTGACTGCTGATCTCAAATCAACCACAAAATAAAACTTAAAGACAAAAAAAAAACCCCAAAATAATAAGAACAAAAAATAGGTTTGGCCAAAGAGTTAGCCATCAGAATCAATGTACAATTTCCTGACACAGGAAAAAAAAAAAAAAAAAACTGAAGATTTATCCCCTTCGTGACCAGACCATTTTTTGCGATTCGGCACTGCGTTACTTTAACTGACAATTGCGCAGTCATGCGACGCTGTACACAAATAAAATTGATGTCTCCCCCCCCCCCCCCATATAGAGATTTCTTTTGGTGGTATTTGATCGCCTCTGCGGTTTTTATTTTTTGTGCTATAAACAATAAATGAACAACAATTTAGAAAAAAAATAACATATAAAACATATCCAATAAAAAAAAATAAAAAATCTAATTTCTTCATCAAATTAGGCCAATATGTATTCTGCTACATGTTTTTGGTAAAAAAAATAAAATAAGTGTATATTGATTGGTTTGCGCATAAGTTACAGTGTCTACAAACTATGGGATAGATTTTGGGAATTCTTATGATTTATTTATTTTTTACTAGTAATGGCGGCGATCAGCGACTTATAGCGGGACTGCGATATTGCGGCGGACTAATCGCACACCTGACTGACACTTTTTGACAATTTTTGGGGACCAGTGACACAAATACAGTGATCAGCGCTAAAAAAATATGCACTGTCACTGTACTAATGACACTGGCTGGGAAGGGGTTAACATCAGGGGCGATGTGTTCCATGGAAGTGCTTGCTAACTGTGGAGGGAGGGGCTTGCACTGCGGGAAGGCAGAGATCCGTGTTCCTGCTTTCACAGCCTTCCCCTTGTCACAGATCGCCGTTCCGCCTATCTCCCGAACGATCAGCGGGTCCCGGCAGACATCGAGCCTGCCGGAACCGGTGATTGGCTCTCACTGTGTCCAATCACAACGGGAGCAGGTCACCGGCGGCGTGCGTGTGCACACCCTAGACCCGGAAGAGCGCAGGATCACGAACAGGTATGTGATTTTGCCCTGAGCGCAGTAAATGTGCGCGGGGCGGTCGGCATCTGATTAACCCAAGGTAAAGGTCATACAACAGAAGATAATAAAAATAATTTCCCCAAAATAAGTGAAAATCTCAGAATACTGTGCCCCCCCCCCTTTTTTTTTTTTTTTTTTGCAAGGGAAGCCTTGCAAAAAAAAAAGTTTGCTAAGAAGAAGACAGCAGTTTGGACTGGTCTACCCCTCTGTGCTATTGTATTCTGACTCGGGAACTCAGAATACATTGATCAGTGCTGAAGCCAATTGTGGACAAATTCTGACCTAAAATTCGCAAGTTTCTAAACCGCAGGATTGGTCTTGAACCCATGGTATCTGTTAAACCAAACCTCATCCCTATTAGTAAGACAAATGTGAAATGTTGCCTATATTTTCTTTTCTTATATCTGGCCAGAAGATGGAGCTCTCGCTTCTTTTTACATGTCAGTTCTCACCTTATATTCCAAAATGCCTGTTTTTTTTTTTAACAGAGCTCAAATGCTCAAGCTACAATTTCCACCCACAAGAAGTGAATGATTTAGAGCAATAAATGGCTTCACCGTGGTATAAAATGTAGATTTAAACATGTACAAACCTGTATCTGTTCCTTATCTACAGTACTTATAGATGAGCTGTTGTTTAATATTATCATTGCATTTTTTATTTTATTCTCTCTTAAGGAAAATGAGGGTCCTACTGGTCCTGGGTTTGAGTGTGGCTCTTCTTTACTCAGTGGTCTTTGCTGACCACCACAAGGATGGGGGAAAGAAATCTGGCGACAAAGACGACCATGAGGAGAAAGGTGACCCCCACCATCATCACCATGGTCACCGCCACCATGGCCACCACCACCACCACCACCACCACCACCACCATGGCCATCACCATGACCACCACCATGGACACCATCACCATGACAATGAAACATTGGCCTGCCACAAAATAGCAACTAGCAATTCCAAATTTGCATTTGACCTCTATAGGCAGGTAGCAGCAGACCACCCATCAGAAAACATTGTCCTGTCCCCAGTAAGTATATCTGTAGCATTGGCTTTTCTATCCCTTGGTGCCAAGGCCAAAACCCATGACCAGATCCTAGAAGGCATTGGCTTCAACACCTCTGAGATTTCTGAGAAAGACATTCATGATGGCTTCCACCATCTGCTGGAAGTGTTCAATGATGATGACAGTGAGCTTCACCTTGACAGTGGGAACGGCCTTTTCTTAAGTCAGAAATGGAAATTCCTTGATGACTTTCTCGACAATGCCAAGAACATCTACGATTCCGAAGCCTTCAATGTAGACTTTTCTAATCCTGAAGAGGCCAAGAAACAAATCAACAGCTACGTTGAAAAGGAAACAAACGGCAAGATTGTTGATGTGCTGAACAGTGTAGACAAGGATGCAGTCTTTGTTCTGGTCAACTTTATTTATTTTAGAGGTAAGTCTTTAAGATTAAGTTAAATGAGAAAATTAAAACCTCTCATTCCCAGCAAGACCCTCTCCCTTGCTAAAATGCCACAATTAAAAAAAGACACCTGTTGGGGGAAAAAGTTATATAATATACTCACCATTCCCCCAGCTTCCATGGTGCAGAGGGGTGATGCCATCATACTGCCAGTGATATCTTGTGGAGTGTTGAGCACTCCCAATCTCAAGAGAAGACACAGCAGCACATTGCAGGAACATCTTCTCATGAGATTGGGCTATTCAACAATCCCTTGGATCTTGCCGGACGCATGATGATGTCAACCTCTAGACAGAAACTGGGGAAGAATAAGGATATTATCTTACCTTTTACCCCCACAGTTGTTTTATTAAGTTTGATTTGGTGATTTAGAAAGAGGTCAGTGGACCACACTGAATAAGTGGACCTTATGAATATGGTATAAGATCAGCTTTAGGGAGTGTAAATAGCATCTGTCAGGATGTAAACATCCAGGGCTTCCATCTAGTGTTGTCCTTACTTTTGCTTGAATCCATTAAGTTGTGTCAGACCCTCCAACATGGCCCATTTCATAATGTAGAGAATATTCTGCTCTTGAAGCCTTTTTTTTCTCTCATTTAACACTTAAAATACAAAAAACTTCTTGACCACTGACCAGGCCTAGTCTTAATATTAACAAGAAGATATAGACAGAAGTTTACAACTTTCTATTCTTTATGGGACTGCTTATGTGGGAAAATCCATAGTGCTAATTCCAAGGTAGAACCCACCTGTGTATCATTATTGGCCCAGAAGTAGCTCAGCCTTCAGGAGGTAGGCCTTTAGGCCTTATTCACAGAGGAGCTAGGGCCCACCTGTGCATTATTATTGGCCCAGAAGTAAAACCACCTTCAGGCCTCATTCACAGAGAAGCTGGTGCCCACATGTGCTTTATTATTGGCTTAGAAGTAGCTCCATCTTCATGAGATATGCCCTTGGGCCTCATTCACAGAGGAGCTAGGGCCCACCTGGGCATCATTATTGGCCCAAAAGTAGCTGGGGTATGTAGTCCATGATTGGGCCATACGATTACAGACGCCCATCCAAATTTGACAGGTGTGTGAGTGAGCGGCCCCAATTGCATTTCAAGGAATATACCCTCTTCTTCAGAGCTAGTAGCTTATGTTTGAGAATCAACAGTGCTAATTCCAAGGTAGAACCTACTTGTGCATCATTATTGGCTTAGAAGTAGCTCCACCTTCAGGAGGTAGGCCCTTAGGCCTCATTTACAGAGGAGTTGGGGCCCACCTGTGCATCATTATTGGCCCAGAAGTAGCTCCGCCTTCAGGAGATAGGCCCTTAGCCCTTATTTACACAGGAGATGGGGCCGTAGTCCATAAATGGGCCATACGATTACAGACGTCCATCCAAATTTGACAGATGTGTGAGTGAATGGCCCCAAATGCGTTTCCAGGAGTATACCCTCTTCTTCAGATCTAGTAGCTTATGTTGGAGAATCCACAGTGCTAATTCCAAGGTAGAACCCACCTGTGCATCATTATTGGCCCAGAAGTAGCTTCACCTTCCAGAGGTAGGCCCTTAGGGCTCATTCACAGAGGAGTTGGGACCCACCTGTGAGTTATTATTGGCCCAGAAATAGCTCCACCTTCAGGAGATAGTCCCTTAGGCCTCATTCACAGAGGAGCTGCGGCCTGCCTGTGCATCATAATTGGCCCAAAAGTAGCTCCACCTTCAGGAGATAGGCCCTTAGGCCTCATTCAAAGAGGAGCTGGGGCCCAGACGTAGCTCCACCTTCAGGAGATGGACCCTTAGGTCTCATCCACAGAGGAGCTGGGGCCCACCTGTGCATCCTTATTGGCCCAGTAGTAGCTCTACCTTCAGAAGATGGACCCTTAGACCTCATTCACAGAGGAATTGGGGCTCATCTGTGCATCATTATTAGACCAGAAATAGAGCCATCTTCAGGAGATGGACCCTTAGGTCTTATTCACAGAGGAGCTGGGGCCCACCTATGCATCCTTATTGGCCCAGAAGTAGCAACACGTTCAGGAGGTGAACCCTTAGGCCTTATTCACAGAGGAGCTGGGGCCCACATGTGCATCATTATTGACCCAGAAATAGAACCATCTTCAGGAGATGGACCCTTAGGCCTCATTCACAGAGGAGCTGGGGCACACCTGTGCATAAATATTGACTCAGAAGTAGCTCCACCTTCAGGTGATAGGCCCTTAGGCCTTATTCACAGAGGAGCTGGAGACTGTAGTCCATGAATGTGCCATACGATTATAGATGCTCGTCTAAATTTAACAGGTGTGTGGGTGAATGGCCCCAAATGCATTTCAAGTAGTATATACTCTTGTTCAGATCTGGTAGCTTATGTTGGAGGATCCACAGTGCTAATTCCAAGGTAGAACCCACCTGTGCATCATTATTGGCCCAGAAGTAGCTCCACCTTCAGGAGATAGACCCTTAGGCCTCATACACAGAGGAGCTGGGGCCCACCCGTGCATCATAATTGGCCCAAAAGTAGCGCCACCTTCAGGAGATGGACCCTTAGGTCTCATTCACAGAGGAGCTGGGGCCCAGAAGTAGCTCCACCATCAGGAGATGGACCCTTGGGTCTCATTCACAGAGGAGCTGGGGCCCACCTGTGCATCCTTATTAGCCCAGAAGTAGCTCCACCTTCAGAAGATGGACCCTTAGGTCTCATTCACAGAGGAGTTGGGGCTCATCTATGCATCCTTATTAGAGCAGAAGTAGCTCCACCTTCAGGAGATGAACCCTTAGGCATTATTCACAGAGGAGCTGGGGCCCACATGTGCATCATTATTGGCCCAGAAATAGAACCATCTTCAGGAGATGGACCCTTAGGCCTCATTCACAGAGGAGCTGGGGCCCACCTGTGCATCATTATTGACTCAGAAGTAGCTTCACCTTCAGGTGATAGGCCCTTAGGCCTCATTCACAGAGGAGCTGGAGACTGTAGTCCATGAATGGGCCATACGATTATAGACGCTCGTCCAAATTTGACAGGTGTTTGTTACTTTTATAATAATAAATGGTGCCTAAAGCTAATGCACAAGGCTAGTGCACCCCTATCTGTTATTTATTTAATTTAAGACCAAAGATTCCCCCAATCTAAACAGGACAAGTCTAAAAAAGTTTATCTAGACACCACACTGAAGATACCGTTGTTAAGTCTTCCTATTTAAGCTGTTGGACTCGGTCCCATACCATCTTAACGCGGGTGTGATGATTCTTATAGACAAGTATATCTAAACACAACACATTTTTAGTTTTGGACACGGTGGAAATTGGTTAAAGCCGCCCGTGTAAATCCCTTTAGTTAGTTTTCACCGGAGCACATGTCCCCATTAGAAGATTTACCCTCACCTTATGTTCCAGTGACAAAATTTTACATTTCCCGTTACTTTCTGCCCCATGGACAACAAGAGATGGTGAATGGAATGAAACATCACTCTTCCAAATGTCCTATAAACCTACAAAAGCCTCCTTTTCAGTGAATGGTTTTCTGCCATGACAATTGCTCTTAAAAAAATGGAATAACTAATTATTTTTTTTTTTCCAAAATATATATTTATCTTATGCTTCATCCATTGGTAGGAAAATGGGAAAAACCATTTGATGAGAGATTTACCCAAGAAGAAGATTTTCACGTGAATAAGGACGAGACTGTGAAGGTACCTTTCCTGTCTAGGACTGGCTATTACAAGGTTGCGGTCTTGGAGGATGCCACATTCGTAGCCCTCCCCTACAAAGGGAATGCCTCCGCATTATTCATCCTCCCCAATGAAGGCAAACTGGAAGAAGTGGAAGCTAACTGGAAGGGTCTAGTGAAGAAATTTAAAAAGTCCATCAGTGAAGAGTAAGAGCATCTTTTCTTGAAATTGTTCAGTAGACATCTTCCTCTCTGTATGTCATATGAAAAAAGAATTTCCTGTTTTCAATCAGAAGGACTTGAGCAGCCATTTTCAACCAGGGTTCCATGGAACCTTAGGGTTCCTCCAGAAGTTGCTAGGGGTTCTTTGAGTTGTGGCTGATAGATCTCCTATCTGATGGTGCCTGCATAGTTACAGGGCCAACACCACTTAGCAGAGCCAGCTGCAGAACACCAATGATCTTTTTTAGCTGTATGAGTTTGCTCACGCGAGTTGGCCAGGGAGTGGTAAAACCAGGTGGTTGAGTCCCGGTTTTACTGCTCCCTCATCACTAACCTGAACACTGACATGCAGCTACTCAGGGCTGTACACATGCCCTGGCAAAAATTAAACAGCATGTTGCATGCAAGTCTGTGGGGCTCCCCCACAACCATGTGCAATGAACGTAACTTCCAGTAGCGGCCCGTCCATAGGGAGCGCACGGGCGCCACCCCCTCATCCAATCTACTTGCGTGGGAAACCGGACACATGGATTTCAAAGTTTGTTTTTTTTTTTAAGCACATAATTAAAGCCTGAGGCTCCAATTGGCTTAAAAAAAGGGTGGGCTCGAGCGCAGAGCACTGCACCCCGAGCCCACTTACTTGTGTGACAATAGCGAATTAATATTCGCTATTGTCTTCCTGATTTTCCTCCCAGCCAATCAGGAAGCAGTTCTTGAGCCTCGATTGACCAATTGGGTCTCAGTCAGGGTCCCACTTCCTGTTTGGCCTGGAGGATAAGCAATGGCCCGGAACGAGGAGCTGCAGCTTGGATCCATGTCTGCCTGATCTGCCTCCTTCCTAAGGTAAGGAGGCTTCTGATCACTACCGCATTCCTGTCAGTTCTCCTGCGGGGGCTTGGCGTTGGTTTGCCGCTGCCCCCCCAATATATTGAGCACCAGCCGCCACTGGTAACTGCATATACAGAGCTAATCAGGAGGTAAGGAGGCATTTTTAAGAGGGGCAGCAAGGGCCGATGCACATGCTAATGAGTGGTGGCATTCTGACCACCACTGGTCAACAATATTTGGTTGAAAGTCAGCGCAAAAAGGGCCCTTAGGTAGTTCGATTGGCAGAGATGCCCAATGTGGTTGTTTAAAGGATAGCAACAAGTCTTCTGCTTTAGTAAAAGATCCAAGTACTTTATTTCACCAAATAATTCAAGGTGATAAAATTGGTGTCTAGTATCAGCTGATGGTGAGCTCCACATGTGAGCTACCTAGATGACATCACTGCCACAACTCTACATTCCACCTAGTAGCCAATAAGGAATATTTCCCAAGTGGAACTCACTATCAGCTGATACCAGACACCAATTTTATCACCTTGAAATAAAGTAATTGGATGTTTTACTAAAGCAGATGACTCAAGCCTATCCTTTGAACAACCACACTGGGCACCTCTGCCAATCAAACTACCTAAGGGCCCTTTTTTGCACTGACTATTTCTACTATTTCGTTCACCAACCTGAGAACTCCCACAGAGCACCAAAGGTGGGAATACCCGAGGCATAGAGAGAGCGACCAAACTGACCCAGTGTGGTGACAGGTTTTCTCCATCAGCGCACTAGGAAGGCTACATGTTCTTCCATAGTTGGGTGACCGCAGCCTCAACAGCTGTAAATCCATTTTGACCTTTTTTTCCTTTTATTATGGAAGCACTGTATCCATGTTTTCGAATAAATCTATTAAACTACAATACATAAATGCTGTCCTGCCTCCTTCTCTTTTCTCTTTCTCCGATGGAAACTCCCTGGCCAGCTCCTCAGGATCCTTCGATCCACGATCTACCACCACATTCCAGACAACAATATATGGGGCATTTTTCCCACTGACCCCCAATGATTTGGTTTTGGCAGGGGTACCTGAATATTATTTCAAGGGTATTTCTACGGTAAAAAGGTTGAGAATGGCTGGACTGGAGGCATCCTTCTCCAATTTAGTTTTACAGCTTCAGTGAGCATGTTCCATCTTCTGTCCGCTCTTCTTCTCAGTCTTCATTCCCCCTTATAGCTGTCTTTTTCAGAAGGGCACCTCTTGCTTCTTATTCGCAATGTCAATGGCTTCCTGTATACAGTTACCTTTACACCTTCATAGTTCACGCAACACTTCTTTCTCTGCTTTCTTCCTCCATATGGCTGAGAAGACCATCTGTAGACATCTACAAATACCAGAAGCCATCAAGGAAAGTGTCTTCAGTGTCCCTCTACTATGCATGCTCTCGGGACTCGATCTCCTGCCAAAAATATGCAAAGAGCATGCTGAGTAGAGGCATTAAGGGGATGCTCTGCTCCTCACAACACTCTTTTCTGGGCTACTTGTTCCTCCTACCCAGCTCCTTACGACCCTACTCTACTACCTACTTATTTTTCCAGGGAAGGGCTCTTTACCTGCAAGCTGCTGGACATTGTTCAGCCAGGAAAAAAAACATAATATTGTTATTTCATATTTTTTTCCATTTGCACGTATTCTCATGTTGTGAAAGTAATACACTGTATTTCCCACTAACCACCCCACCTGTTTCTTCTACCTTCCAACAGCCTTGTAGCTTTGAGAATCCCCAAGTTTTCTGTTTCTGGCTCTTTTGACCTAAAAGAAGTTCTTCCTAAATTGGGAATAGTTGATGTGTTTTCCAACAGCGCGGATCTTTCTGGAATCACTGGGGCTCCTGATCTGAAAATTTCAAAGGTGAATAGTTATTGTTTTATATTTATAGTTTTTTTGGATATAAATTTAGGGGGGGGGGTGAAGAGTGAGATCATCGACAACAAAATAAGATAAGAGCGATGGTCTACCTAAATTCGGAAAAGACATAATCTGGGCATTACAAAGTGACCTTTTATTTTTATGTGCGTCCATATTGTCTTGCACTAAATTGCATAAATTTCAAGATTCTATGCATGAAGGAGATTCTCCCTCCTCGTTGGCCAATCACAGCCAGTAAGCCAATGAGAAGAGAGAGATTGGGCAGGTCTGTGTCTGAATGGACACGCAGAGCAGCGGCTTGAGCGCACCTGCTTGGGTGCCCCCATTGCAAGCTGCTTGCTCTGGGGGCACTCTACGTGAGGCAGGAGCGCCGGCGAGGACCCAAGAAGAGGAGGATCGGGGCTGCTCTGTGCAAATCCATTACACAGAGCAGGTATGACATGTTTGTTATTTAAAAAAACAAATAGCCTTTAACATCACTTTAAGCATAACCACTTAAGGACCGAGCCTTTTTTTGAGATTTTTTGTTTACGAGTTAAAAACAGTTTTTTTTGCTAGAAAATTACTTAGAACCCCCAAAAATTATAATTTTTTTTTCTTACAACCTAGAGAATAAAATGCCGGTCTTTCAATACTTTCTGTCACACTGTATTTGCGCAGCGGTCTTACAAGTGCACTTTTTTGGGGGAAAAAATACCCTTTTTTGAATTAAAAAATAAGACAACAGTAAAGCTAGCGCAATTTTTTTATATTGTAAAAGATAATGTTACACTGAGTAAATTGATAGCCAACATTTCACGCTTCGTGGAATGGTGACAAACTTTTACCCTTACAAATCTCCATGGGCAAAGTTTAAAAAATTCTTCAGGTTGCACGTTTTGAGTTACGAGGAGGTCTAGGGCTAGAATTATTGCCCTCACTCTAACGATCGCGGCGATACCTCACATGTGTGGTTTGAACACCGTTTTCATATGCGGGCGCTACTCACCTGTGCGTTCGCTTCTGCACGTGAGCTCGGCGGGACGAGGCGTGTTTAAAACATTTTTTTTCTTTCTTATTTATTTTACCTTTTATTTTTTATTTTTGCACTGTTTTTTTTTTTTTTTTTTTTAAATGTGTCACTTTTATTCCTATTACAAGGAATGTATACATCCCTTGTAATAGAAAAAAAGCATGACAGGACCTCTTAAATATGAGATCTGGGGGTCAAAAAGACCTCACATCTCATATTTACACTAAAATACAATAAAAAAAGAAAAAATGTGTAATTTAAAAAAATGTAAAAAAAAAATGGCCCTTTAAGAGCTATGGGCGGAAGTGATGTTTTGACATCGCTTCCACCCTGCAATGGTGTGGAGACAGGTGGGGGCCATCTTTCCCTCACTCGTCTCCATACCCAGCAAGGAAGAGGATCCAATCGCCTCCGCTGCTGCCGACGGCTCCGGTAAGTGGCGGAGGGCACAGGAGCACAGCAGGAGGGGGGGCCCTCTCCCGCCGCCGATAAAATTGATCTTGCGGCGAATCCGCCACAGAGACCACCATTATCAGAAAACGGACCGCCGGCCGAAGAAGAGGATACTGGGGTTATGGCAGCTAGCTGCTGCCATAACAACAATATTCCTCTTCAAAGTTAGGACGTATATGGGCGTGCGGCGGTTCGGAAGTGGTTAAATTGGCTTGTGGTTTCTCACTGTCGACAGTAGATGTCACTGGCCATAGTATGAGATTTCACAAACACAACTAAATTATGAATATTTATATTTTCTTCGGCCAATCCAGTAGGAGAGTTTTGCCACTGGTGCATGCTGGAGAAGGATATTAATATATTGGGACAGGCCATGTTCTCACTCGTTTCCCCTTGGCTGAGGCCTAGGGAGATGCTGCTGGATGGAGCTCTGCTGTTAGGCCCAGTAGCCTGGTTTGGGGCCTAACGTGTTGAAGTGGTCCTGAAGCTGCCCTGCCTGGTCTAGAGGAAGCTGTGCCAAGAAGGAGACCCAGGGGAGGCCCCTTGCTGGATAGAGCTTGGAAGAAGGCTGGTCTCTCAGAAGGGCCTAGTGACTCACTTGGAGGACGCACTGAAATTTGGGAACGTGCTTACCATGGTGCTGGATCAGCTTAAAGGTTCTGACACTGTGAAGCTGGACATTGATCTGGATTTGGGGAGCCTGTAGGTGATCTGCTGTGGTATTCGAGACCCCTAACCCTCACCTCCTTAAACCTTTCTTAGCCCCACCCATTTTAGCGATGGATTCAGCCCTGAGGTGAAATGCTGGCCCCTGGGAGTGTTATCCTGTCTATGGGGTGTCAGAGGGGTGCTACATGGACAAGACGAGAGGAGGAAGTATTATGAAGTCTAGCAGGGAAAGCTCAGCCAGAGCTGACAACACTTCAGATTTCAGAGCAGGAAAGGCTCCGTGTGGTCAGCTCAAACAGGAAGTTATGAGGTCACTGGATTTCTGGCAGATCAATAAGCTGCATTTTAAAAGGGAGAAAACATGGGGAATTGTGTGTATATATTACAGAGTATGTATTGCAAATGTTTTTCCCCAGAAATATACTTTTACAAAATAAGTAAATCGCCATACAAGCTAGATGGTAATTCCGTGTTGTTTCTCCTCTGCAGGCTCTTCACAAAACTAAGATAAACGTAGATGAGAAGGGGACGGAGGCTGCTGGGACCACTGTACTGGAGGCCATTCCAATGAGACTTCCTCTGCAGATTAATTTTGATCATCCGTTCTTATTTAGTATTTATAACCACGAAACCAGAAGTATTCTCTTCTTGGGTAAAGTTGTAAACCCAGCAAAATAATTTTCTGCACGTGTCCTTGCTGTGTTTTTAATAAAGTTTATTCTTTGGTTTAACACTTCTTGACTTCCTTTATGTGCGGTATTTTGTGGACGATCTTTAGGGCCACACTTTTACTTTTGCATTATAGCCCTGTGCATGGTTGGGTTCTCTGGCTCCTGGTGACAGTGACCACTCGGGCAATACCACCCCATGTGGCACACTAAGGCTGGAGGAAAAGGTCTCCAAAAAAAAAAGAAAGAAATATTTATTGCACTACAAAGGTAAACTCAGCTGCCCAATCAAAAGTAAGCCCCCCCCCAGTGAAATTTAAAGTTACCACACCGGTACCTGTCAATTATATTAAACTAATCATACTGCATCTGATGACCTTCTCATTGCCTGAGGCTGCCAAGGAACTCAAAGACTTAAAAGGTTTTCACCTTAATGCATTCTCTGAATTAAGGTATAAACCCTTCTGTGCTGTAGGATCCCCCCCCCAGCCCCTCCCTTATACTAAGCCCGATCTCGATCCAGCACTGCACCCAAGAGCAGCGTGTGAACCAGTGTCCCCCTGTGTGACACCATGTCTCTATGTATGACCCCCTGTGTCTCCATTGTGCCCCTGTGTGACACCATGTCTCCATGTATGACCCCCTGTTTCTCCATTGTGCCCCTGTGTGACCCAGTGTCTCCAGTGTGCCCCTGTGTGATGCCATGTCTCCATGTATGACCCTGTGTCTCCTGTGTGCCCCTGTGTGACACATATCTCCATGTATGACCCTGTGTCTCCTGTGTGCCCCTGTGTGACACCATGTCTCCATGTATGACCCTGTGTCTCCTGTGTGGCCCTGTGTGAAACCATGTCTCCATGTATGACCCTGTGTCTCCTGTGTGCCCCTGTGTGATACCATGTCTCCATGTATGACCCTGTGTCTCCTGTGTGCCACTGTGTGACACCATGTCTCCATGTAGGGCTCTGTGTCTCCAGTGTGCCCCTGTGTGACACATGTCTCCATGTATGACCCTGTGTCTCCTGTGTGCCCCTGTGTGACGCCATGTCTCCATGCATGACCCAGTGTCTCCAGTGTGCCCCTGTGTGACACCATGTCTCCATGTATGACCCTGTGTCTCCAGTGTGCCCCTGTGTGACGCCATGTCTCCATGTATGAGCCAGTGTCTCCAGTGTGCCCCTGTGTGACACCATGTCTCCATGTAGGACCCTGTGTCTCCTGTGTGCTGCTGTGTGACACCATGCCTCCATGTATGACCCTGTGTCTCCTGTGTGCCCCTGTGTAACACTATGTCTCCATGTATGACCCTGTGTCTCCTGTGTGCCCTTGTGTGACACCATGTTTCCATGTAGGACCCTGTGTCTCCTGTGTGCCCCTGTGTGACACCATGTCTCCATGTATGACCCTGTGACTTCTGTGTGCCCCTGTGTGACACCATGTCTCCATGTATGTCCCTGTGTCTCCTGTGTGCCCCTGTGTGACACTATGTCTCCATGTATGACCCTGTGTCTCCTGTGTGCCCCTGTGTGACACCATGTCTCCATGTATGACCCCCTGTGTCTCCTGTGTGCCCCTGTGCAACACAATGCCTCCATGTATGACCCTGTGTCTCCTGTGTGCCCCTGTGTGACACCATGTCTCCATGTATGACCCTGTGTCTCCTGTGTGCCCCTGTGTGACACCATGTCTCCATGTATGACCCAGTGTCTCCTGTGTGCCCCTGTGTGACACCATGTCTCCATGTATGACCCAGTGTCTCCTGTGTGCCCCTGTGTGACACATGTCTCCATGTATGACCCTGTGTCTCCTGTGTGACACCATGTATCCATGTATGACCCTGTGTCTCCAGTGTGCCCCTGTGTGACACCATGTCTCCATGTATGACCCTGTGTCTCCTGTGTGACACCATGTCTCCATGTAGGACCCTGTTTCTCTTGTGTGCCCCTGTGTTACACCATGTCTCCATGTATGACCCTGTGTCTCCTGTGTGCCCCTGTGTGACACCATGTCTCCATGTATGACCCCCTGTGTCTCCTGTGTGACACCATGTCTCCATGTATGACCCTGTGTCTCCTGTGTGACACCATGTCTCCATGTAGGACCCTGTGTCTCTTGTGTGCCCCTGTGTGACACCATGTCTCCATGTATGACCCTGTGTCTCCTGTGTGCCCCTGTGTGACACCATGTCTCCATGTATGACCCCCTGTGTCTCCTGTGTGCCCCTGTGTGACACCATGTCTCCATGTTGGACCCTGTATCTCCTGTGTGCCCCTGTGTGACACCATGTCTCCATGTATGACCCTGTGTCTCCAGTGTGCTCCCATGTCTCCAAGTGCACCCCATGTAACCCTGTGCCTCCATGCAAGATAAAGAAAAAAAAATGGAGTTAGGCTTTAAAGTGAATGTCACTTTGAGTGAAGTTGTCCTTAAATAAATCTCCCCACCCTCCTGAGTATGGGCAGCCTGGGCTTATGCCTATCTTCTTTCCCGATCCAATGATCTTACTGCTGACCTGTGCCTGAACATTTCCTCTTCATTATGGCCGTGGACTTTGGGGTCCCATTTATTTCTATTTTTAGTTTGACCTGCAGCAGTCCCTTGAATTACACTTCTCCCCATTGGAATGCACAAGCTACAGAAATATGTAAAAAAAAATGGCAGCTTGATGGACCACTTGGTCTTTTCCTTCTGTCAGTATGCCAAATGTGTTCATTCAGACTTTGGGCTTCGGTTAATGGTGCACATGCAGCTTGCTTTCATGTGCATTTGCTTCCGCTTGAGATCAGTTTGAGATGCCTCTGAGATTATTCAGACCTCATAGACAGGTGCAGCTGACCTCCTACTGACCTGTACCTGAACTCCATTTAACCTCCTGATTGGCACCTGACCTGCAACTTACCTCCTTCTGGCCCATATTTAACCTCCTTATAGACTGCAGCTGACCTCCTTTTGACCTGTATTTAATCTCTTTCTGACTTGCAGCTGACCACCTTTTGAGCTGCATTTGACTTCCTTTTGACCTGCAGCTGACCTCTTTCTGAACTGCAACTGATTTCCTTCTGTCCTGCATTTAATCTCCTTCTGACATGCAGTTGACCTCCTACTGAGCTGTATTTGACTTCCTTTTGGCTTGCATCTGACCTGCAGCTGATGTCCTTCTGACCTTTAGCTGAACTCCATATGACCTCCTTCTAAGCTCAATCTTCCTGCTTCAAGCTGATTTTGCATTCCCATTGAATTGTATGAGAAGCTAAGCAGTGCTTATACAAACGTCTGTCGACCAGTGTGGCAAACAAACCCCCCACACCCCCCCTGCACCCGCCAGCCCCGCACTTACCCCATCCATGCTCCCCGGCTTCTCCTCCCGGCCAATCCGGTGTCTTTTCCTCCTGGCCAATCCGGTCTTAGGACCCACTTCCCATCCTGATTGGCCGGGAGGTGAAGCAGGAAGACAGTAGTGAACGTTGATTCTCTGATGTCACAAGTGCGTGGGCTTGGGGCATAGTCCCAGAGCCCAACCTTTTTGCAGCCAATTAGAGCCTCAGGCTCTAATCATGTGCCTCAAAAAACAAAAACCTTGTAGAAATCTATGTCCGCCACATTAGAGATTAGGGGCCGGCACATAGAGATTAGGGGGGCGGCGCCCCTGTGGTCCGGCTGACGCTGCTGTCGACAAAGACATTCAAAGTGACTCCCATATGCTTAAAGTGTCTGATAAGCTATACAGGGCCCCATGATTTCTTGCAGCCCTGGTTACACCTCTCACCTTGTGGCTTACTTGAAAATTACAATGGTGCAGTCTACACACTCCTGGCTCCTGGGAGATCTTGGTCAGCTTGGCATGGCACTGCTCCCGTAACATTTGACATTGGCATCTATGGAGATTCTAGGTCAGCTTGGCATGGTACGGCTCCAGTAACACTTAACATTGGTGTCTATGGAAAATCTTGGTCAGCTTGGCATGGCCCTGCTCCAGTAACATTTAACATTGGCGTCCATGGAAAATCTTGGTCAGCTTGGCATGGCACTGCTCCCGTAACATTTAACATTGGCGTCTATGAAAATTCTTGGTCAGCTTGGCATGGCACGGCTCCAGTAACATTTAACATTGGCGTCTTTGGAAAATCTTGGTCACCTTGGCATGGCACTGCTCCCGTAACATTTAACACTGGCGTCTATGGAAAATCTTGCTGTGCCTTGTCAAGCTGACCAAGATTGCACCGCACTACACATGATCATGATTGGCAGGTGCATGCTAGGTAGCCAGGAAGGACACTGTGGCTTCAGATGCCCACACTGGAGATGGCAGCACTGAGCAGGAACTTCACAAAGTAAGAAAATGATGCTGCACAAACAGAAAACTGGGCATAGTTTACCGCATAACTTTGTTACATTGCACGAGGCATGAGTATTCTAGGGGTATTTTTATCTTAAAAGTCATATTTTGGGCCGGAACTCCACTTTAAGTTAGGTTTACAGGTCTCACTTGGGGCCCTAAAGGGCCTCAGGCAGATTTTCAGTATCTGTATTGCTACAAGAGACTATCAGAGACTGCAGAATTATTAGAGGGATTCTTCAAAAACTACGAACATGCTACGGGGTGGTTAGAGACCTGTCCAAGGAGACATTCAGAGATTGGAGACATTATACATGGGTCTTCGAGATCACTACCCCTGCTGACACCTGGGGTCCGAGGGCTGCATGGCAAGCACAAAAGGGCCACAGGCCCTTGAAACACAACAAGCACACAATCTTCAGAAATAGATCAATCTTTATTAACAATGTATTCATCCATCAGTTCTATATACACTGGCTGTTGTTATACTGCAGATATTAGTGCAATAAGTCCCGCAGGAAAGAATTATACACTGCGTCTAAAAACGTGTACAAAGTGCAAAGTTTCATGAGAGCTCTCATTCATGGAAGCCCCGAGTCTGGCCTGAAACACAGTACTTCAAAAGCTTTATTGGTAGGAACCGACTGGCAGTGAGGGCTTCATATCTCTTGAAGAAGCTTCGTAATGAGTGATTCAAGGACAGCACTAGAAATCAGGCGAGTATTGCAGGGGGAACTGCAAGCCCCAAAATGGAATTAAAGACACATTCGTTTAGATTCAGCATTCTCCAGTTGTCACAAACTGTGGTAATGGCCAACTAAAACCGGAGAGCTTGGGAAGCATTTCATACTTAAAGTGGACCTTCAGTCATTTTTTCATCTTTCCATTTATTAAATCTTCTGCCCTTGTTGTTGTTTTAACTTTGGACAGTAAAACTTTTTTTTTTCTAATACAGCCCACTTCCTGTTTCTTGTTTGGTCATTAGCCTAGGCTTATGACATCATGCACAGCTCTCTCTCTCCTTCGTGAGAGTTTGCCAGGAAGGGAGGGGGAGTGAGTCATAAGAGGGCCAATGAGAGCTGCAGAGCTGGAGGTGTGCCTCTGTAAATCCAGGAAGTGAATAAGCAGCAGCTTCAGCTGCCCACAGTTAAAATGTCTGCAGCCAGACTCAGTGGGGGGAGATTTCTGCAGCATATTTGGCAAATACAGAATCACGGTAAATATTAAATAATATGCAAAGTGGTTGGAGGGAAGTTTCAGAACGGCAAAGATGTTTTTATTACAAATTATGTGAGCAGACTGCAGTTCCTCTTTAAAACTGAACTGTAGGTATGGCAATTGTTACAACTGGACCAATAAGTATGCCGCTGATAAGGAAGTACAGCCAGCCCTCCTGTACTGGGCCCAGGCTCCATCAGTTTAAAAGGGGGGGCCCGGGCACCTGCTGAGCAAGAGGTAAGGCTGCACTGCCTTATTGCAGACTCCAATCCTCTTCTGCCTCCCCTTGCAGCGCTGCCAGATTCTCCTCCTCTTTCTCCCTCCGGCTGCACTGCAGGGGGATTGGTTCTAGCACATGCACCCCTTCCATTTACTGTCCAGCCCCCCCTGTGTGCCCCTTTCCCCCCCCCGCAGCACTGCTGGCTTCATTCCTCTCCGCCCCTGCTGGCAGCTGCTGCGGGCACACAGGGGGATGTTTCAGGATGGAGAGCGGGGAGGAGGGGCCGGTAAATATGTTATTTATTGGCCCCTTTCCATTCCTGAATGAACACAGCGAGCGATCTGTACCAATAACTCACTGTGTTCATTCATCACTGAAGCATAGTAAAATGGGTTTACTATGCTTCAGTTTGTGAATGAGCAGGAAGCCTTGGAGTGCTTCCAATTCATTCATCTGTGCAGCTGAGGCTACAGAGAAAGGGACAGATAAATCTATGTCCTCAGTCCCTTTCGGCCTGGGGGAAGGGGGCCCTGTCAGGTAGGCTGTATGGGGCGCCTGTGATTTCAAACTGCAGCCCTGGTCATACCTGTGGGATCCCCTTTGGAAATCACTGCAGTAGGCACCGCTACTACACCATTACTACAGTGATTGCTTCGAGCTTCTGGGCCCAGTGCCTCAACAGGAAGCTGCTAGCTTAGCAAGGGCACCATTCAGAGAATGCAAAGCATTCTCTGATTGGACGAGGTGGTGCTCATGCATCTGAGGATTCTTCATCCAATAATGTGTTCCCAAGGAAAGAAGCGTTCCAAAGAAGACTTCCCAATGGTCAGCACGCTCATGTGGTCGCTCTGACCAATGAGCACTTTCCATTGAAGGATAACAAGCCTAAACACTTTATGGACTATAGGGTTCCCCCTTCATCAAGGCTTCCACTGCTGATTGGACTTGCATGGGTTAGTTCAATCTTAGAATAAAGAGCGGGGATGCGCTAAACCAGGAGTCTCCAAACTTTCTAAACATAGGGCCAGTTTACTGTCCTTCGGACTTTAGGGGGGCCGGACTGTGGCCATTGGGAGTAGAAAAGGTCCTCAGTGGGAAAAAAAATAATGTCCCATCGTTTGTTTCAGTCGGAGTAATTGTGCTTCATCATTGGTGTCAGTGGGAGGAATTGTACCCCATTGTTGGTGTCATTGGAAGAAATTGTGCCCATCATTGGTGCCATTAAGCCATATTGTTGGTGTCAGTGGGAGGAATTGTGCCAATCATTGGTGTCATTGGGACCCATTGTTTGTGTCATTGGTAGAAACTGTTCCCCAACATTGGTGTCATTGGGCCCCATTGTTGGTCTCATTGGAAGGAATGGGGTCCCATTGTTGGTCTCATAGGGAGGAATAGTTCCCCACCATTGGGTCCCATTGTCAGTGTCTCTGGGAGAAAAAGTGCCCTATCATTGGTATTAGTGGAAGGAATTTTCCCCCTTCATTGGTGTTCATGGGGAGAATTATGGACCCAGGGCTTGGATAAAAGCAAGCAAAACCCCCAGGTCACAGTTTGGAGACCACTGCTCTAAACCAACGCAAACCTAGTTGTGACAGCCTTTTATAAATCACAATAAACGTCTGGACGCACGTGACATCGTGACGCAAAAGTGTCCTCCATGGCTAACTCATAAGATGGTGGACTCCACTCTGTATATGACAGGTCCTTTTTAAGTTGAAATGAATGTATAAATATATGACTATGATGGATATTGCTCTCCTAACACTGCCAGTGGGTTCAATACATCCCTCTGTGTGGCTTATCTGATTCTGCCAGCCTTTCAATAGAAAAACATTGGAACCATTATACAAAAACCATCAACAACCTTCCCGTGTAATAGAAAAATATGGCTGTACACGTTTCATCAAACCTAACAATAAATAACTTCTTTAACATACATACTTCACAACTCATTTTACGGTAGACATGTTCCCTGCGCACACAATGGAGACAACCAGCTCACTGGAAGTGAAGGCCATAACTAACCAATGAGATGCCTGGAGGATATTGAACTCACTCGGGTTGATTTACTAAAACTGGAGAGTGCAAAATCTGGTACAGCTCTGCATAGAAACCAACCAGCTTCCAGTTTTTTGTGGGGTTAAATATTGGACAAGTTAGAAGCTGATTGGCCACCATGCAGAGCTGCACCAGATTTTGCGCTCTCCAGTTTTAGTAAATCCACCCCATTGTGTCCTCCTAAAAAATGCTCACTCAGAAGATGGTGGGCTCCACTCTGTGTCATGACAGGTCCTCTTTAAGCACATCCTTAATACATGTTCACAACTCTGCTACAGTCCACCAGTTTTCATACAACATAAAATATACACAAATCTTTATTATAGAATAGGCTTTTATATACAAAAATGTCAGCGTGTGGCACGATCCAATACTTGACCACCACAGAAAGTTAATTATTTAAAAAATAGATTTAGCTCTTTTGACAACAGACCACCGAAAGAGATGGCTCCTTGGATAGGTGAATGCAGCACAGCACAGGAATAGATGCTTTCTATCACTATATGTCCAACAGTTGTTTGGACACGTGACCATCACAGCTACATGAGCTTGTTGGACATCCCAACCCAAAATTATGGCCATTAATATGAATTTGGCCACCCTTTGGGGTTAGAATATCCTTCATTCTTCTTGGAGGGCTTTCCATTTTGTAGTGTGTTTGTGGGAATGTGTGCCCATTCAACCAGAAGAACATTTGTTAGGGTCAGGTACTGATGTTGGATGAGAAGACTTAGCTCACAAGTGGTGTTCCAACTCATTCCAAAGATGTTCAGTAGTTTGGTTGAGGTTGGGGCTCTGTGCTGGACACTCGAGTTCCTCCACACCAAACTGGTCAAACTACGTCTTTATGGAGCTGGCTCCACTGTTCTGGGAAGGCTTCCCTCAATATTTTGGAATGCGTCTCGGAATTTGTTCCCATTCTGCCAAAAGAGCATTTGTGAGGCCAGGTACTGATGTTGGAGGAAAAGACCTGGCTCACCATCGGTGTTCCAATTTATCCCAAAAGTGTTCAGTAAGTCAGGGCTTTGTGCAGGACACTCAAGTTCCTCCACACTAAACTAGTAACACCATGCCTTTATGGAGATGGCTTTGTACACAGGGGCACAGTCATGCTGGAACAGAAAAGGGTCTAGTTGCTGTCTAGTTGTGATGGTCAGATGTCTATAAACTTTTGGCCATATGGACTAGAAGGGCAATCTCTGGTGTTAAGTCTCTAGTTCAGCATACCTGCTCATATTATTCTGAATTCACACTCTAGCGGATTCTCTATCAGCACATGTGAAATACTGCTATGCTCTTCAGGTGCCTGGTCCCCTGTAGTTTCCTCCGCTGGTCCCTACATCACTACTGTGTCCTGTTATGATGTAATGGCCAGCAGAAGGAACCATAGCAGTGGGAAGCACAAATCCAACACCCTATGAAGTGTTAGACAGTGAAGATTAAACTGGAGCTGTAGCTCTTCAGTTGAGCAAAGCCAAGACTTGCCCTTTGTCGGAGAGGTCTGTATGCAGAGTCATTTGCAGGGTGCTTTTATTAGAATTTATATGCTGAAGCAGAGATAACTCCCATATCTTGTTTATTATCCCTTTACCAGGGGTCAGCAACCTTTCCCACATTAGGCATCAATTTCCAAGCATTAGACAACTGGCATGTCAGTCACAATGGTGCCTTTAGACCTCAGATCAGCCCCACTTTTTTTCACCATCGCACCTCTGATTAGCCATAATTCCCAGTTCCTGCACCTTTACACCTCAGATCTCCCCAATTCCTGCTCAACCTTTGGTCATCCCCATTTCCTGCACAATCAGACCTCAGACCACCACAATTCCTGCACCTTTAGCCCTCAGATCACCCCCAAATCCTGCAGCTTCAGACCTCAGATCACCCCAATTTCTGCACCTTTAGCCCTCAGATAACCCCCAATTCCTGCACTTTTACACCCCAGATCACCCCAATTCCTGCACCTGCACACCTCAGATTTCCCCAATTCCTGCACCTCCAGAACTCAGATCACCGCAAATTCCCGCACCTTCACACCACAGATCTCCCCAATTCCTGCACCTATACCCCTCAGATCACCCCCAGTTCCTGTACACCTCAGATCACCCCAGTTTCCTACACCTATACACCTCAAATCCCCCCCCCCCCAGTTCCTGTACCTTCAGACCTCAGATCACCCCAGTTCCTGCACCTTCAGACCTCAGATTACCCCAGCTTCTGTACCTTCACACCTCAGATCACCCCAATTCCTGCACCTTTACACCTCAGATCACCCCAGCTTCTGTACCTTCACACCTCAGATCAGCCCCAATTCTACACCATCAGAAACTCTGGCATTTTACATGCATATTGCTGCAGCTGTTGTTTTCACTTAGAGGATGTAGAAGGTATACGGGTAGGCTTCTTCACATCGTACACCAATGTCTGCAGTCCCCAGTGGGCCTACACTGATACTGGGAGTCCAACCACCACCCGAATGTCAATGATGTCATGCAGGTGGGTGGGCCGTAGGTGCAGAGGAGTAGGCCACTTCAGGATTTATGACTGACAGCTTAGACCAGCCATCCTCAACCCTTTCAACACAGAAGAATCCTTTAAATAACTTAAGTACCCCCTGCTAAAAATGACTATATCTACAACCAATGATAAATTGGTGTGATGGTCAGTGGGAAGAATGTTCCTTACACTTGTGGATATTGGGAAGAATTACCCCCTTGAAGGTAGCTAAAAATATCAATGGTGTCAGTGGGAACTTATCCGAGAGGCAGAAATTGCTCATGGCTCAAGGAAACCCCTAGCAACCTCTGGAGGAACCCTAAGGCTCCATGGAAACCTGGTTGAGAAACCCCTAGCTTAGGGCATGGCACTTTGGGTGCCACTGAAAAAGACGTAGGAGCCCTGCCCGTTCTAGGTTGCTGACCCCCGCCCTATCCTAACATGTTTTTATGGCGGTTATATTATAACATCTTTGTACCATCGCTACATGTTGCCATATATGTGTCAGTCTGCGCTGCCACAGAAAGTTTGGGCTTTTATCAATAAATAAATTCTCTGGTCAGTATCAATATATTCTATTGCAGATCTTTTTAAAACTTTGCGTAAAAAAATAGACGATAAGCGCAGTGCACATTCCCTATTGGATAGCTTTTGTTTTTTTTGTTTTTTTTAGATTATATTTTACTTTATTATATACAAAGATGTAACGCCCATTTAGGGACAGACATACAATGTCCTGACCACTTTCCATCAGCAGAATACTGAGAATGTCAAGAATACTGAGAATGTCAAGCTGCTAAAAGTCAGAAGAAAATCCACGCACTGCTGTAATATGTGAGCAGATAATAATTATAATATATCTTAAGTCAGACGGCTAAATAAACCTTTCGGATACCTAGAATGAAACTCAAATTCACCTAACAAACGTAACGCACATACAATCTGCAATCCCTCAACCCCCTGCTGTACTAAAAGGACGATGACAGCATTTATCAGTCCTACAGTTCTGCAGAGGCTGTGCCACTGCCCCGCCCACTCACACGCCCACCTTAAACTCCCCATTGCTATACGCCCCACCTAATTACCTCCCACTTTCGAATCCTGGCCAATGCTAGACTTGTGTGGGAAAGCCAATTATAAAGATGAACTGTAAAATGGTTTATTGACTTAACAAATATAGGAGGACAACTCAAGTCCATCATTGGTGATTGATCATGAAAATCTCAGATTCTGTCTGATGTCTGTGGCTTCTGGTGGATCCCATTCTGAGAAAAAGGTCGGTGCCATTCATTGCTACAAAAGTCTTAAAGGATCGATCCACCCAAAAGTGCCATTTGAGTTATAGGTGAAGTCTAGCGATTAAAGTATAACTGAAGGCAAAACTTTTTTTTTTTTTTAAGCTTTGGGTGGAGTGGAGAGGGATTAGAACATCTGTCAGTTTTTATTGCTGTCCAATTTTTAGGTTGTCCTTAGAAAAGTAATAGAGGTGAAATCTTCCGATGGGGACACAAGTTCTGGTGACCTAAGGAAACCCCCAAGAAATTCCCTTAATTTGCAGGGATTTCCTCTCACTTCCCGTTTGGCTATCGGACAGGAAGTGAAGGGAAATCTCCGCAATGGAACACAGATGGTGGATTTTTTTTTTACAGGGTTTATAACCCTTCCTTGGTCTCTCCAAAATGAAAAAAAAAAAAAAACGTTTTGCCGATAGTTCTACTTTAAGGCTCTATTCACACTTTGAACATCGCATTACAAGTTGTTCCCCACATTTTCCAATAACCATTCTTATATGTGCGACTTAAAGCTCTAGCAACTTCAACGTAGTTAACGGACTACTTTGGTCCGACTTTCTTGCAACTTGAGGGCCATAGACCTCAATGTTAACCCTCAAAGGTTGCATGAAAGTCGTACCCGAATTTTATACATTGCAACAGTTGTCCATTATCACTGGTCAAAGCCAAAAGTCGTATCCAATTTGCACTCATCCAAAGTTGCATCAAAGTTGCACTCCAAAGTCGGCGCAACTCTGGAGTCGTACAAGTGTGAATGGAGTCTTAGCCAGCTTCTGTTTTTTTATTTTTTTTATTTTTTACAAGTTTTGAATACTCAAACCAGCTGCCATAAATCGCAGATCTGTTCCTGTCCTCCTGGGAATTCCAGCTTCCCCTTGTTGCATTACATTGAAATAATCAAAAGCTGATCCTTTCCTTCTATGAAACTTGTGTTACATCTTCCCATCACACAACTATGATCCTAACATTCCCCAAGTGCTCATTGGTCAGTGCAGCCATGTGACCATGCTGACCAATGACAAGCCCATCTGAGGCTTCTTCTACCCATAATGTGTCCCCACAGGAAGAAGCTCTTCTCAATGGTCAGCATGGTCACGTGGTCGCGCTGACCAATGAGCATAATTATGATCCTAACATTCCCTAAGTGCTCATTGGTTAGTGCAGCCATGTGACCATGCTAACCAATAATAAGTCCATCTGAGGCTTCTTCTTCCAATAATGTGTTCCCAAAAAGAAAAAAGCTCTTCTCAATGGTCAGCATAGTCACGTGGTCGCGCTGACCAATGAGCACTGCAACACTAAGGATAACAATCCTAAATACTTTGTGGACAATCGGGTTCCCCCTTCATCTGGGCTTACACTGACGAGTGTTGGACTTGTATGGGTTAATTTAATCCTAGGATAATAAGCGGGGATGAGCTAAACCCACACAGACTTAGTTGTGACAGCCTTTTGTATATCAGTGCGTTCTGGCGCTATGACGTGTATATATATACGTTGGGGCACACGTGACACCATGAGGCACGATGTATAATTACGTCATGAGGCAAATGACGTCATTACGCACGTATGTGGCATACAAATGTGGCGTAATGTAACCATGACCCCTGCCTTATCTTATAAATAGATCTTGACATTGCAGCCATCTGCCATTTTCTGTTTAACTCAATATCACATATTGCACAGCTGATGAAGCCTCGTGTAGAGGAGAAACATGTTGTGTTGAGGGGTTTTTTCTTTATTTTTTTTTCACTGGATATGAGCACTTATCCAGACTTCCCTATAAGTATGGTCTCATACCTGGCAGATATTTGACTTCCTTGTATATATTTCTTATATTTGATAGATTTGGTCAATAAAGGTTTTAGGCCATGGTGGGTCTGATGCGTGGGTTTAGCCCATCCACCGCTCATTATCCTTTGAGTGCAACTTCCCAGTAATGGGCCAGTAGATTATAGCTTAGTGATATATCAGGCCAACAATTTATTATTTATTGTGTTAATTCAACCCTATATACGCTGAAGCATGCTTTTGGAATAAAGAAGACAGTTTGTTTCCCAACCGAATTGACTCTCTACTGATCCATTCAGTTTGTCCCACCAGGTCTCAGTCACAGAGTAGAAAACAGGGGCCTGACATCCTCTCAACCCTATTTTCTGGTACTGATACACTTGACCACCTAATTTCTTTGTTCAATTTTTCTGTACATCCTCCGAGGTGATCAATACAGCAACACAAAGGAGAATAGGGGTTCCCCAACCATAGTGTTCAGAAGGAAAGGACAGCTAGTACAGTGGAACCTTGGATTATGAGCATAATCCGTTCCAGGAGAATGCTTGTAATCCAAAGCACTCGCATATCAAAGCGAGTTTCCCCATAGAAGTCAAAGGAAACGATGATAATTCGTTCCAGATTGACTTCTATTGTATGCAGTACCGCATGTGGCCAGAGGTGGGGGGGGGCGCTGGAGAGACTCGGAAATACTCGAAGATGGCTCGGATGCACTCGGAAACCTTCGGAAAGGCTCAGAAACAAACGGGAACTGAGTATGTCCAAGTGTTTCCGAACGGCTCTGAGTGTCACCGCCGCCGCCGCACCCTTGGCCAAATGCGGTTCTGCACACCGCAGAGGCTTGAATCCTGCTCGTTTTGGGAGACAACACTCACAAGTCAGGATTTTTAAAAAATAATAGCTCGTATTGTGAAACGCTCGTTAACCCTCATTACTCACAATCCGAGATATTACTGTATAGTAAATTTGCTTGTCTTTATATTAGCTTATTGTAGTCCGCCGCACAGCAGGTCTGCGATTGAGAAGTGGGGGGGGGCACATGGTGATCCAATGAGGTTCTACCACATGGCACAGTGCTGTCTAACACTGAGCTATTGGGCAGGTCGTGACCAACTTGTCATTCCTTACTGCTGTGGAGGAAAGTAAGGTTGCCGACCCGGCCGCGCCGTCTGTTGCGTGAACAGAATCACAATTTTTTTTTGGCAAATGACATCACACATACAATGGTTTTGAGCTTTGGTTTAGCTGTTTGCCTGGACTTCAGCTTCATCATCGTTTGGTCTTTCTGCAAAATTGTCAGGAAGACATACTTAGTAAGATTTTAGTGCGCCAAAACACACATCCTAAAAAGGTCATCCATGAAAATTACATTTTTAATTTCCACCCTCAAATCAACAAAGCTTAAAAATACATGTATCATCAGCTACAATCTGGTATAAAGAGTATATACCTGAACACTCGTAAACGAGGAAAGGTGGATCGACGTGTTTCGCTTTAAAAAAGAGCTTCATCAGGAGCCACTCTTTGAAATATCGTAGCTAGCAAATGGATGCAGAGAATAAAGTGTCCCAAAAGAATTCAATAAATGAGAGACGTATGTGTCTACAACAACCATGATATTAGTATCCTGTATGTCACTATGGTTCATCAATCCCTATATCCCTATATATGGTTCATCAATACCCATATCCACTGTCTGACCAGGCCTTTTCTGGCACAGAAAATGTTTACTTTTTGCTAGAAAATTACTTAGAACCCCCAAACATTATATATTTTTTTTAGCAGAGAACCTAGAGAATAAAATGGCGATTGGGGCAATTTTTTTAATGTCACGCTGTGTTTGCGCAGCAGCTTTTCAAAAGCTATTTTTTGGAAAAAAATACACTTTTATGGATTTTAATGCAAAAAAAAAACACAACATGTAACCCAATTTTTGGTAATATATAAAAGATGATGCTACGCAGAGTAAATAGATACCTAATATGTCACACTTTAAAATTGCTCGCACTCGTGGAACGGCGACGTCAATAGGCGACGCTATAAGATTTTTTTATTACAGGTTACCTGTTTAGAACTACAGAGGAGGTCTATTGGTAGAATTATTGCTCTTGTTATAATGTTTGCGGCGATACCTCACATGCGTATCTGCACGCAACTACGAGGGGCAGGGACTCTTTACTTTTTTTTTTTTTTTCCTACACTGTCCCTCTAATTTTTTTGCTTTTTTTATCACTTTTATTCCTATTACAAATAATGTAAACATCCCTTGTAATAAAAATAAGGGATGACAGGTCCTTTTTATGGAGGGGTCTTTAAGACTCCAAATCTCTCCTCTACCTTTAAAAGCAAAAGATAAAAAAAAAAAAATGTGGTCTTCTGCTTTAAAAAAAAAAAAAATTGTTTACTTCCGCCCTAGACAGGAAGTGATGTCATGACGTCACTCCGGTCCTTCAAGATCATAAAGGTGATCAGAGACGGTCTCTGTTCACCTCTATGGCCAGCCATGCAAACCGCCTGATTGTTTCCCAGGTGCGCTGGTAAAAACGGTAAGCCAGAGAAACACCGGTGAGCAGTGGGAGGAGGGGAGGGGCATGGGGCGGTGAAAGTGAAAAAAACAGTCCTCTGTCTGCTCCTGTCTACTGGGCCCCTCTGCTGGATGGATGGGGCCCAAGGAATATAATTTAGGTCCTTGCAAGGATTTGAGCCTAGCTCAACAGATCTTCTGTGTAAAAATGTCTGCATGCTAGTATAGATGAACAACAAAGATGCCCGTGCCACCCCCCCCCCCCCTGTTGGGCTGATAGGGCCCGGGCCCAGTACCAGTGGGCTGGTTGTACTGCCTTATCAGTGGCTCTGTCATAACCACGGTAAACCAAGCTGCAACGTATATATACACATATTGTGGTCGTCAAGTGGATATAGAACCTCAAGAAATTATTCCAGACTGATGTTCAAGAAAAAATCTAAAAACAAGAAGGTAAGCCGGACTGAGGCACAACCCCACTTGTAACAATACCCGTGCCTACGGCAAATTGATGTGGAAGATGAACTACAGGTAGAATTATGGAGCCCAACAAAGGGATTGTCTCTGCTAACCAGCATAACCCAGAGCAGGTAAAAGCTATGCTTTGTTGATTTTAATGTGGAAATAAAAATGTAATTTTATGGATGACCTTTTTTTTGGATTTGTGTTTTGGCGCTAAAATCCCCTTTTCCCACTGCCCCTTGGAGGTACGCAGGGAATTTTCTATACAGGGGATGGTGCCATGTTACTATCATGACAAGGCCCCCTCACCTAGTAACAAAGTTTAAAGATAAAAAATATTAGACGTGTGCAATTCGTTTCGTTCCGAACTGTTTCTTTAACGAATTTCGACAAATTCGTTAATTTTGGAAATATCCAAATTTTTCAGACTATTCGTAAACTCGTAAATGAGAAAATTACAAAATTCGTATATTTGAAAATTCATAAATTTGTAAATTCGAAAATTTGTATATTTATAAATACAAAATTTTCGGATTTTCAAATTTATGAATTTACAAATTTTCGAATTTACGAAAATTAATAAGTTTGTACATTCGTAAATCCGAAAATCTGAACTGATAACTAACTAATAACAACTTAACTATTACTAACTATTAAATTATAGGTATTGAAATTTCCTTTCAAATTTGGCTGTTGTTTAAGCCGGGGTATGCCCAAGGATTTATTCTGTAATTTCCTATTTTTTTTTCTCTTCCCTTTTTCTTTTCTTTCCACAAAACTCAGTAAAAATTATTTAAAAAAAAAAAAATAAAACAATTTGGCTGTTAGTGAACGACGTAACGAATACGAATTTATCCGAAGTTACAAATGATCCGAAATTTCTGATCATTCATTCGTAACTTCGGATAAATTCGTATTCGTTACTTTCACTAACAGCCAAATTTGAAAGGAATTTCCAATACCTATAATTTAATAGTTAGTTATTATTAGTTAGTTATTCTTTCAAATTTTCGAATTTTCAAATTTACGAATTTTCTAATTTTCAAATTTACAAATCTTCTAATTTACACATTTTCAAATTTACAAATTTTCTGATTTCTGAATTTACAAATTTTTCTTTAATTGAGTTCATAACGAATGACCCAAAAAAATGAAAACGAACAAATTTTTCGGCAGTGCACATGTCTAAATAATATTACGTAACAAGTTTGTATCAAGCAGGGCTAGTAAACATAAAACAAAAGAGTTCCATTTATGTCAGACATTCCCAGTGTAGCCATCCCCTTACCTGCGCAGAGTAGAAGATCTCTAAAATTTCTTGTAACATTATTATGCAGCTTATTATTCCACATTCGCTGCCACTTAGAGACTTAGAAGTGATGGCTGGTTACATGTCTATGCCGTTATTAGGTAAAAAGTCTTATGTGCTCAAGAGTATATTATCCTCCTTAACGCCCTTTTGATTTTAAATATATTAATTTCTGCTGAGTTCCTCAGACATTTTCATATTTTATTTAAATAAAGTAGCAAAAAAATAATTTGACATAAACCAACTTGCGGTTTCTGTTTTGTGGCCCCTCTAAGGCAGCATTTTAGCCGGCAGACGAGGGACTAGGAATGCAAACTAAGCCTTCCAGCAGCTGCTAGGTAAGACAACAGCGAGGGAAGGTTTAAGGAATGGCAGTAGCAAGCTAGTTCGCACAAAGGCACAAAATGACATTATTTTGCTCATTGTGTCTAATTCGTTACGCGCTGCTATCGGGGCGCTAAGGTTAAAATTATTGCTGTAGGATACATGGCGATAGAAAATTGATCAACAATTTGTAGCCGTGGGCCAGCGCTTAATCGTCCTTCACCAAGAACTCGACTTTGTCCATATCCAGCTCTGGGAGGATGAAGATGCAGTAGCAAATAAACCACAGCAGGATCCCGATGGGATACAGCTTCCTCAGATCGTGATCAGACGCGAACGTTCCAGATCTCGGGGACCCACTTCGCGCGTCGCCATACTCGTTTTTGCTGCAAAGGAGGAGAAAAGTCAATGTTAAAAAGATAGCACAAAAGACCATATACAAAACTTGGACAAATGACTAGTTCCCGAATATCATAGAATGCAAAACTCAAAGAGGGGGCATACAAGTTGTTGAAAGAATGGTTGACCATAATTATGCTTTTGAGCGCATTTTGGCGATGAACGCTATGAAACATGAGGCCTTTTGTAAGTCATGGAGTAAATGGACGAGATGGAGGGGACCTCCCTTAGGCACATTCAGACATTAACTTCACTGTACATACCACTGGAAATGTATATTCTTCTTCTTTTGTGACTTGCATTGTGCTGTACCTTGTTGCATTTTTGGTTCACATTTTGTTTGTGTATATTGGCTTCTAATTCAATAAAAAAATGGATTGAAAAAAAAAAAAAAAGTTGCAAGTTGTTGAGTTGGTGGTACTACACCCCTGCTAAACATTATAAAAGCTTCCCATCCAGTTGACCAAATTGTTATTAAAAGTGTCCCTTGGAAAGTGGCCTCCTCCTTCCGAAAGACATTTGAGGGTCTGGTGTTGGATCGCTTCAGATGTAGGATACAACTGATGGCTTGGTCAACGTAATTCAAAGAGGGAGCTTACAATTTGTTGAGTAGGTGGTACTACACCCCAGCTAGGCTTTATAAAATCTTCCCACCCAGTTCAGCAGGTTGCTATTGAAAGTGTCCCTTGGAATGTCGAATTGCCAAGTAACCTCCTCCTTCTGGAGGACTATTGGGGGCCTGGTTTAGGATCGCTGCAAATGTAGGATACAAATGGCTTGGTCAACTTTATTCAAAGTGGGAGCATGCAAGTTATTGAGAAAGTTGTACAACACCCCAGCTAGTCTTTATAAAAGCTTCCCCTCTGGTTCTCCAGATTGTTATTGAATGTGTCCCATGATATGGTGGTATTGCCAAGTAGCGCCCTCCTTTTGGAGGACAATTGGGGGTCTGGTCTTGGATCGCTTCATATGCAGGATACAACTGATGGCTTGGACAACGTTATTCAAAGAGGGAGCATGCAAGTTATTGAGAAAGTGGCACTACACCCCAGCTAAACTCTAGAAACGCTTCCCATGATATTATGGTATTGCCAAGTAGCGTCCTCCTTTTGGAGGACATTTGAGGATCTTGTGTAGGATCTGTTCAGATGTAGGATACAACTGATGGCTTGGACAACATTATTTAAAGAGCTAGCTTGTAAGTTATTGAGAAAGTGGTACTACACCCCAGTTAGACTTCATAAAAGCTTCCTGTCCAGTTCTCCTGATGGTTATTGAAAGTGTCCCATGACGTGGTGGCATTGCAAAGTAGCCTCCTACTTCTGGAGGACCACTAGGGGTCTGGGCTTGGACGTCTTCAGATTAAGGATACAACTGGCGCCTTGGACAATGCTATTCAAAGAGGGAACATACAAGTTGTTGAATATGTGGTACTATGACCCAGCTAGACTTTATAAAAACGTCCCTTCCAGTTCTCCAGATTATTATTGAGAAAATCCCATGATATGGTGGAATTTTCAAGTAGCGTCCTCCTGGAGGAAAATTGAGGTCTGGTATCAGATCTCTTCAGTTGCAGGATACAACTGGAGGCTTGGATAAAGCTATTTAAAGAGGGAGCATACAAGTTGCTGAGTAGGTGGTACCAGACCTCCAACTAGGCTTTAGAAAAGCTTGGACAACATTATTCAAAGAGGGAACATGCAAGTTCTTGAGAAAGTGGCACTACACCCCAGCTAAACTCTAGAAATGCCTCCCCTCCAGTTCTGATTGTTATTGAAAGTGTCCCATGATATTATGGTATTGCCAAATAGCGTCCTCCTTTTGGGAACATTTGAGGGTCTCGTGTTGGATCTGTTGAGTAGGTGGTACTACACTCCAGCTAGACTTTATAATAGTTTCCCTTCAGAAGAAACATTACTTATTTGGAAGGCAGCAGCCAAAAGGGCCATTGCAAAAGAACCCAATTGGCCCATTAGCATGGTATTTGCCATAGCTTCAAATATCTTTATTAATGAACACATCCTTAGCTCGATGTCGGACACTTCACCTAAGTTCAAAATCTGGAAACCTTGAAGGAGACCTCCACCACCCTTAGATAAGCCCTAGAATCCCATCTTGACATCAGAGAGGCTTGGTATCATACAAACCTACTTAAAAGAGAAGTGCAGGATTTAGAAATACTCACCTAGGTGGATGCAGCCTTGGTCTGATGGTACAACTGAGGAGAAAGCACAAGCGCCAATCTAAGTGTAGTAAGTAGGATGATTCAATGCAAATGTGGATACAGGTACTCATCACAAGGGTATCAGAAGGCGTTGAGCATAAAGTGCAAGAGCGTTCCATGAAGCTGGTACATCCTGATGGCTACTGCGGTGGGCACTCGAACGGGCCGCGCCGGTGGTTGCCGACGCTTCCTGGAGTCCTGGAACGTACAGGGAGCCGAAGATGACGTCACTTCCGGGAAGCCACGAGGGAAAAGGCAACGTGTTTGCGGAGCATGTGCTCCTTCTTCAGACCTACGAAGTAGCGCATGCGCCGCAAACGCGTCACCTTTTCCCTCATCGTGTCCTGGAAGTGACATCATCATCGGCTCCCTGTGTGGTCGGCCAATCACTGGCGCAGTCCGTTCGAGTGCCCACCGCAGTAGCCATCCGGATGTACCAGCTTCATAGACGCTCTTGCACTTTGTGCTCAATGCCTTCTGATATTTTACCCTTGTGAGTACCTGTATGCACATTTGCATTAAATCATCCTATTTACTACACTTAGATTGGCGCTTGTGCTTTCTCCTCGGTTGTTCCAGAGCTGCTTCTTGCTTATCACTGGGCTGCCTTTCAAGGTGAACTTGTATGGACACTATGGACTTATTACAAGCCATTTTCATGTTATTTTAATGTACCTTTTAATTATTGTCCTTCATCCTATATGGTTTCCATCTAACCCTGTGGGCTGATACCAGGCCTGATGTAAGTGCCAACTCGTCCATGTGTATTGGTCCGATGGTGCATCTGGTCAAAGCCCAGAATTTATACAGCTTGTCTGAGCTTTCAGAAACAGGGGGGCAGAGAGCTGAAATGACACTCTGCTAAGCTCAATGAGAGATGATTGAAGGGATAGGGACACACCCCCTTCACACAGCGCACACGCTATCAATCACAAGCTGTGCGCTGGATATCCCTCCCCTGTCACCTTGTATCTCTTGGTGTCAGGAAAAAGAAGTGGTGTCAGAAGTGACTCATGCAGATAGCAGAGGAAGGAGGCAGCAGATAGAAATGACACTCAGTGCTCTGGACTGAGACAAGTACACACTATAGAGGGATGTGCTTTGTTCATGTTTCATGTCTGAGGTTTACAACCACTTTAAGGATCTCATTTAGTGTCACTCTAAGCTCTATTTTCACCCATCACCTTTGAAGGATTAAACTCACCTTAGTCCATAATTTTGGTCTTTATCACCCTCTGTATGTTCCTCCCTCAAAGCTATCAGATTCTGCTAAATAAAGGTAAAAATATTGTTACTCTTTAAAAGAATAAAAGGTGACAATTAGATTAAAACTGACAAGAGACGAGGAGAGTTCCCAACACTGAATCTGATTAATAACCAAAGCCAAAACCTTTTCTCCTCCCTCTGTCAGGGGCTCAGTATTGAATTTTCTCCACCATGGCCTCTTTTTTTTCCCCTGAGAAGAATATAGTGGTGGGGGTTGGGGGTTGGGTTGAAGATTTTAGTGAGTGCAGGAGCCAGCAGCACAAGGGATACAATGCATTGTTAGTAAGTTAGTAAGTATGTCCCTTGTGCTGATTTTTTATTTTTTTGGACTGAACTTAAGCTGGCCATAAATGGATGAAACTGGACCGGTTCTGCAGGGAGTGGCTGAATTTTGATATATGTCTGGCTGTCCCAGTTCAGCAGAAGTTGATTAATAGATCGATTTTCGAATGTTGAAAAAACGTTCTCGTTTAACGAATGCATTTTTAGTAGGGGAAGTGGACAATGGCTGCCAGAGTATTTTCTTAGCCCTTTCCACCAATCTGGGCTTTGCCATTATATATAGATACCCTGTTTCCCCGAAAATAAGACCTAGCGTGATTGTCAGTGATGGCTGCAATATAAACCCTACCCCCCAAATAAGCCCTACCCTGAAAATAAGACCTACAAGGACTTTAACTAGGGCTTATTTGGGGGGTAGGGCTTATATTGCAGCCATCACCGACAATCACGCTAAGTCTTATTTTCGGGGAAACAAGGTAAGTGTACATAAGTGGAGAAAAGGCTTTTTTGTATTATTTAAACGCAAACTGTTGGCGCTATATAAATCCTGTATGATAATAATAATAATAAAAACAAAAGTGACTTACCAAAGGTTTGTGGAACTCGTGCTCTTTTCTGTTTTGGACGTGCGTGTCATTCCGAATCTCTCTGCGAAAAATGAAAATGCGTAAACTGGACATTGCTCAACACTGGAAGATCCGGCCCCCGATTGTCTTCTGTAGACACGGATGACCAAACCATAATATATGTTGTATTTTCACTACTGCAGGATATTGACTCTTTTTTTTTTTTTTTTACAAACATGGATTATTCAATTCACCAAAACATTACTGTAGCCAAATTCATCATGCATGTGTTATCTTATTGGTGACTCTAGAAGTCAATCTGCAAAGCTTATATCAGCGGTCTCCAAACTTTCTAAACAAAGGGCCAGTTTACTGTCCTTCAGACTTTAGGTGGGCCGGACTCTGGCATCAGTTGGAGTAAACAGTGCCCCATCTATGGTATTAGGCAGCAACGCCCCCCGCCCCCCCCCGTCCTTGCCGCCACCCCCTATCCATGCGCTTGGCCCCTTTCAGGACACCGGGTACATGGATTACAATGAGGGAGGGGGGTGTTTTTTGTTTTTTTAGAATCACGTGATTAGAGGCAGAGACTCTCTAATCAGCTTCAAAAAAGGGTGGGCTCAAGGTGCAGAGATCCCACAAATTGTGTTACCATAGCAAATCATTTTCGCTATTTTCACACTACAGTGCCTCCCCGCCAATCAGGAGGCAGGTAAGTGAGACCTGTTTCCCGATTGGCCAAAGCGCCAGGCGATCCTATTAGATGCCCATCGCTTTGGTGGAAGAGGAGACACAGAGCGGTACAGAGAGATGCCTGCTGCCCCCACTGGAGGAGACACAGGAGGAAAGGACACCACAGCCCGGTAAGTGCCAGACCTGGGGTGGGGGGGGGGATGCTGTTGGTGCCTTGAGCCCTGCGTCAGGGGGGGCTGTCAGTCCTATACACCCTATGTGTAATGCTAACCTATTTATCCTATCTGTAATGCTCATCTATATACCCTATCTGTGATGCTGAGCTATATACCCTACCTGTAATGCTGACCTATATACCCTATCTGTGATGCTCACCTATATACCCTATCTGTGATGCTCACCTATATACCCTATCTGTAATGTTCATCTATATACCCTATCTGTAATGCTGAGCTATATACCCTATCGGTAATGCTGACCTATATACCCTATCTATAATGCTGACCTATATACCCTATCTGTAATGCTGACCTATATACCCTATCTGTAATGCTGACCTATATACCATATTTGTAATTCTGAGCTATATACCCTATCTGTAATGCTCACCTATATACCCTATCTGTGATGCTGACCTATATACCTTATGTGTAATGCTGAGCTATATACCCTATCTGTAATGCTGACCTATATACCCTATCTGTAATGCTGACCTATATACCCTATCTGTGATGCTGACCTATATACCCTATCTGTGATGCTGACCTATATACCCTATCTGTAATGCTGACCTATATACCCTATCTGTAATGCTGACCTATATACCCTATCTGTAATGCTGACCTATATACCCTATCTGTGATGCTCACCTATATACCCTATCTGTGATGCTCACCTATATACCCTATCTGTAATGTTCATCTATATACCCTATCTGTAATGCTGAGCTATATACCCTATCGGTAATGCTGACCTATATACCCTATCTGTAATGCTGACCTATATACCCTATCTGTAATGCTGACCTATATACCCTATCTGTAATGCTGACCTATATACCCTATCTGTAATGCTCACCTATATACCCTATCTGTAATTCTGAGCTATATACCCTATCTGCAATGCTCACCTATATACCCTATCTGTAATGCTCACCTATATACCCTATCTGTAATTCTGAGCTATATACCCTATCTGTAATGCTCACCTATATACCCTATCTGTGATGCTGACCTATATACCCTATGTGTAATGCTGAGCTATATACCCTATCTGTAATGCTGACCTATATACCCTATCTGTAATTCTGAGCTATATACCCTATCTGTAATTCTGAGCTATATACCCTATCTGTAATGCTCACCTATATACCCTATCTGTGATGCTGACCTATATACCCTATGTGTAATGCTGAGCTATATACCCTATCTGTAATGCTGACCTATATACCCTATCTGTAATGCTGACCTATATACCCTATCTGTAATGCTCACCTAAATACCCTATCTGTAATGCTGACCTATATACCATATCTGTAATGCTGACCTATATACCCTGATCTGTGAGGCTGAGCTATATACTCTGTCCTGTGATGCTGAGCTGTATACTCCTGACACTATGGCTGGAAGCAAGTGGAATACAGGGGATGGAGTGGGTGGATTCTATAAGGAGTGGGGCTTATGAGAAGTGGGATGGGTCAAAAAGGAAGGGCGGGGTCTGGCGCTCCATCCCAAAATGCTGCTGGTATTAGGGGGAGAAATAGTGACCCTTTGGTGAGGTCAGTGGCAGTAATTTTTGCCAGTGGGATGATAAGTGCCCCAAGGGGGCCAGATAAAGGCAAGCAAAGGGCCTGCATCTGGCCCCCAGGTGGCAGTTTGGAGATCCCGGCTTATATCATGGGACTATTCCTTCTTGAAATACCGCTGCCTGTCGGTCAGTGCCGGATTAAACTCTGTGGAGGCCCCCTAGCCACTTGCCCAATGGGCACTTTCACCCTCCTTTTCTGCCCAGGCCAATTTTCAGCTGTTACACTTTGAATGACAATTGTGCGGTCATGCAAAATTGTACCCAAATTCAATTTTTATCATTTTATTTCACACAGGCTTTCTTTTGGTGGTATTTAATCACCTCTAGATTTTTTTATTTTTTGCTAAACAAACAAAAAAAAAGACTGAACATTTTGGGAAAAAAAAAAGTTTTTCATAGTTTGTTATAAAATTTTGCAAACAGGTCATTTTTCTCCTTCACCGATGTGCACGGATGAGCTTGCACTGATGGGAACAGATAGTCTGCACTGATAGGCTGAACTGATGGGCACTGATGAGGCTGCACTGATGGGCACTGAGGATGTGGTACTGATAGGCTGCACTGATGGGCACTGATGAGGCTGCACTGATGGGCACTTATAGGCTGCACTGATGGGCACTGATGAGGTGGCACTGGTGGGCACTGATGAGGCTGCACTGATGAACACTGATAGGTGGCACTGGTAGGCACTGATAGCTAGCGCTGATAGATGACACTGATGTAGCAGCACTGATTGGCAGCACTGATGGGCACTAATGGGCATCACTGATGGGCACTGTTGGGAATGCACTGATAATCAGGACACTGATAAGCAGTGTCCTGACTGTAAGTGTAGACGTCCCTTTCTCACAAGCCGGTTATCGGCTCTCTTCTCCTCTCCTCCTGCTGTCAGTGTGAGGAAAGTAATGCCGATAACCAGCTTGAGTTTACATCCTGATCAGCTGTCTTTGGACACAACTGATCACCTGGTAAAGGGCCGCTGTGATTTCTCCTTTACACTGATCTGTGATGAGTTTTCTCCTAAGGGTAGCGTGATCACAGGAGGATGTCTATGGACACCCTTCTGGCAGTGTATGCCCACGCTGTAGCCGTCTCCCCCTTTGGAGGCTTCTTGTGTGTGAGCTTCAATGGGATAATATTGAGCTAAGTAGTGTGAATGTTGGCCGCCAGATGGAAATTACATCACTACTGTACATTACATCATCAATCCTGTACATTACATCATCGATACTGTACATTACATCATCACTAATGTACATTACATCACTACTGTACATGACATCATCACTACTGTACATGACATCACTACTGTACATGACATCATCACTACTGTACATGACATCACTACTGTACATGACATCACTACTGTACATGACATCATCACTACTGTACATGACATCACTACTGTACATGACATCATGACTGTACATGACATCATCACTACTGTACATGACATCATGACTGTACATGACATCATCACTACTGTACATGACATCACTACTGTACATGACATCATGACTGTACATGACATCATCACTACTGTACATGACATCACTACTGTACATGACATCATCACTACTGTACATGACATCACTACTGTACATGACATCACTACTGTACATGACATCACTACTGTGCATTACATAGCTTTTAAGAGACAAACTGTAATGTGAACCTGATGTCTCTGGTTTATGGACTTCAGCTTGTTGTTGGGTACATTACATCAATACAGGATTTTCTCTATAGAATCTTTAGGCCTCGTGCACACTGGTCATTAAAAATGCTGTTTATACAGGTGTTTGGCTTATTTTTTTTTTTTTTAGCCCATAGAAGCCACTCTATGCCAGCCTCTGTGCCCATGCACACCTGGCCATTCACAGGCTGGAAAAAAAAAAAAAAACAAGTGCGTTTTTAAGGGGAGCTTTTGGGCAGAAAAAACGCTTGATGCGCCCAAAGGCACGTAATGCACCTAAACGCAGCATTTAGGCATGTGAAGTGTATATAAGTGTACATTTTTCTAGCGTTTAGAGTGAAAAATCGTATAAAAGCAAACGCACCTAAATGCTTGTACAATATGTTCCAGAAAAGCGTTTTTTCTGCTACTTTTTTTTCCTTGTCAAAAGAAGTTTATTGAGTATACAATATTATAAAGATACATAAAGTAAGTTTACAAGGATCTATAAAGTAAGCTCATTGTTTTACAGTAGGGTTTATATAGGTAAATATCATGAAATTTCAAATATTAAACATTGGGTTCATGTAAACCTAAATTAAAGATATATATCATTTCCTTAGTTACTTTTGTAGGTATTTAAATGATTTATACCTACTATACATATTGTTTACAAGTAGGGTGTATATAGGTCAAATAAATTCTGATAATGAGCTTTAATCGTAAGGTGGAGAAGAGGAAAGAGAAAGAGGAAAAAGGGTTGAAAGGTAGAGGTATGGTCCACAAGGTTGTCCCGCTCGTCAGTTTATTATTCTTTTTAGTTCTCTTTGAAGCCTTAGAATGGGTGTCTCTGTAAGTCATTTAATCTGTTACTATGGCAACAGGACAGAGTCATTGAAATTTGACAGGAATTGTTGTTTTATCCAAGGATGCCAAAGTTTTTCAAATTTTGGAATTTGATTTTGATCGATGGCTACCATCTTAGCATGGGACATTGTATTATTCATTCTGTGAATTGTTTCTGCTAGTACCAATGTAGGAGATTTCCATGCCTTGGCCACTGTTTGTTTTGCAGCCGTTATTAGTTGGATCATAAGTTTGAATTGAGAGAGTGTTAACCATTCCGGTTTTAGATTAAGTAAAGTTAAATATGGATCTGGTTGTATTATTTTTTTAAAATATTTTAGATGCAATCACGAAGACTTCCTTCCAGAAGGTTTGGATTACTGGGCACGTCCACCATATGTGTAAATATGTGCCTATTTCTGGGCATCCTCGAAAACAAAGAGCTGAGGTATTAGGTGAATATTTTGCCACTCTAGCGGGTACAAGGTACCAGCGAGTTAGGACTTTATAATTTGTCTCCAGTGCTAAGATGTTGGGTGAGGATGACTTAGATGTGAGCCATATGTTAGACCAGTCCGTGTCTTCTAAATGCTACTTTTTTTTCTGCCAGCAGTTTTGGCATTTTTTTTTCCTGCTGCTTAGTGTGCATGGAATCTGCTGCAAAATCTGTTACAATCCCTTCAATGTACATAGATCACCCAGAGGGGAATGTTTTGTTTTTATTTTTTCTTAACAAAAGTGGAGTTATTCTTTAATGTGGTAAGGAATGCTGGCAGGTTATTATATTTTTATGGCATACAATGACTTCAGTGTTACTTCAAGCTTTATGTCACGCTACTGATGTGCACCTCTGTAGAGATCCCTCATCCCAGGATGTGACTTTTGAAGCAAGAAGCTTTGAAACAAGACAGTGGGATTCCGTGGCCTTATTTTAGATAATAATTTTATGATATTTTTTTTGGAAAGTGAAAGATATAACAGCACACACTTGGGGGTTTCTTGACATTATCTCCATTCTGATGTCTCTCATTCCCACTTTAACTGGAAAGGAATTCGTCTTTTTTAAATAACCATTTAGCTTGTCCACGAACGTTACCTTGAATGCCACGGATCCTGAAGGCTGGCCCCTACTTCTGCAGCAAGTCTGGCTGCCCGATCCTCAATGAGATAGAATTCTTCCAAATCTGACTTCCTACCAAACATTCTCCCTCTACTTGTTGGAGCTTCATCCCATTCATCATCGGGATCTTCAGTGTGCTCCATAACCTGAGATCAGAAAAGCCACGTTATCTTCAAAAGATTCTATAATCAATGACTTTTAAAGACTAATCCGAACTAATGGGTTTACAGGCAAATTATAATGGTCTTTGGTCAATTTTATTTTCATTTTTCGAAAAACAAAAAAATCTATTTTTTACAATTTCTATTATTGGTACAAAATATATATTTCAGATGACACCGGTTTTCAAGCCAGGAAAGCCTAGCACCAGCACCAGATACCCACTCCGGGCTAATTTAAAATTCACAAAGATTGCATGATTTTTACATTACAAAAAAAATAAATAAATATAATATATATATATATATATATATATATATATATATATATATATATATATATATATATATATATATATATATATATAAATATATATATGTGTATATATATATATATATAGTTCTACGCATACATATAACTAAATAAATATAAATATATATATATATATATATATATATATATATATATATATATATATATAACTATTTTCCAGAGAATAGGTGCAGGGACACTATCCCCTTCTGAGTCACCTCTTGTCCCTACCCTACCCAACCTGCGAGCACCGTTATTTGGTTCCACCCTCTACCCACCTCCCAGCCGTGCCCCTTTTAGAGAATACAGAACAAAGTATCATTTTGTGGTGCTAAGTAATTTGTATGGAATTAGTTAATGATAACAAGAAAGGAAGTAAAATAGATCCCCTGTAGCTAGCAACAATGACCCCCCCCCCCCACCGCCACTAGCAACAAGAGATACCCCAGCAACAATAGACAGACTCCCAACAGCTAGCATCAATAGACCCTTCAGTAGGCAGCAACAACAGACCCCTCCCTCAACAGAAGATCCCTCCCAGCAACAACTGTCCTCCAGCAACAGAAGACCCCCCCCCCAGTCACAATTATATCCCCTGCCAGCAATAGTAGACCCCCCCCCCCCACACACACACACACACACACACACACACACAAAATTAGATCCCCTCCAGCAATAATAGATTTCCCAGCAGCCAGCATCAATAGACCCTCCATACATTCAGTGCTGGAGGTGCCGGAGCTGCGTTCTCCTGAGTTCCCGTTGAAAAAAGCCCCAAAAAAGCCCAATATATATATATATATATATATATATATATATATATATATATATATATATACTGTATAGTGTGTGTGAAACATGTAAGGTGCCATTGCTGACCTCACTCCCGAAATGTTAATTGCATTCCCTTGGAATGATCCCACCTAGTGTACAGGCCTGGAGACTCTACCACAACGGTCTGGCCTTAAGAGGTATATTAACTCACTAGATTGTTCCAAAAAGGAATTATACCTTTTGAGTGGATTAAACCTTTAAAATGGAGAGTTGTTGGGTGATTAAAACCAGCTGACCATCTAGTCTTCCTTGCTTGCAGTGGTAGAGAAAGGAACATGTTTTCAGGGCATTAAACCCTCCAAAAGAATCCACTGCATTGTGGGTGTTTGGCTTTTTCTGGTTCAGACTCAGCTATAACATTCCAAAGAGGACTGGCCATACACAGAGCTAATTCTACTCACTGTATGTGTGTAAGTAAATATGGTGGCAACACTTGGCTTGAAGACCCCCACTCTGCTAATAGAAATAGCCTATCCTACCCAATTTGGTAGCTTGCAAACATATCACCTACCCAGACCTTTCACTCTTTGAGACCCTTAGTGGCCTTCTCCTGGGAATCTTGCTACCACGTCCTTCTTTCCCTAACCTACTCTTTCTTCCTACTGTGCTCTCCTCCTCCTCAAGAACCTAATATATACCTTCCCACTGTCAATAACAATTCATAATAAATTCTCATGTGCCCTGACCCCCCTTCTGACCATTCAGTGGCTCCTTCCTTCTCATCTCACCCCCAAACTTCCCTTAGTTTGAACATTCATACACCTTCAATGACTCTCAATTGGGGTTAAAAAAAATACTAAGTACAGAGAAATATGTGTTGATCCTGCCCCACGGCGGTTCTCTTTCTTTGTAATATTTTACTATGACACTGGTCTACCTCTACTGATATTACCTGAGAAGTTTGAAGATGGTCAGAGCGAAAAGCAAAATTGTTGGGCTGTAGGTCATGGGCCACTTGAGATACTGATCCATTCAATATGGATCCCACTGATTGAGCTGGTGAACCAGTCTTTGTGTACCTCACGTCCTGCACATAGTCCTTCAAACCTAACCCCCATTCTTCAGATTCTGGTACCGAAGTCACTTTTTCTTTCTTCTCTCCATCCAAGTCATCTTCACCGCTGAACGATTCAGTGTCCTCTGAGTGGGTTTCAGATGAATCATCAAACTCTGTACTGGCCCCAACGATACCATCTGGACAGGCATCGGCAAAGGCTTGCAAGACATCCGCAATGGGAACGCTATAATGGGGATAATAAAATAAGTCATGAGGGATTATGGAAACTTTAGCTGCGCTCTTATCATCCACAGGGTAGGTTCCCTCTTGCGGATGGTCTTCAACAGAATCCAGATGTTCTGTGCTTGATTTGTATGCTTGGAAGACGGTCATCTGTTTGGAAAGGTCACCTTCTAATTTATCTTTGGATTTATGTACGACATACTTGAAGGGGTCATCTTCTTCATTTTGGTCATGCGGTGTCACTAATCCACTATCATCCGACATCGGTGATGGCTTTATGGAATCTTGAGAGTCCTCAGAGTGGTAAAAGAGGTCATTTGGTTCAGAAATTGAAGAAAATGATGAAGAAGAGTCACAATATTTATTGTAATTATCACTGAATATATACTTTGGCTCCTGATAATTTGGTCCACCTGAAGTTGGTTTTGGTGAATTTTCATCTACTAAGTTGTGGTGAAGGTCTCCTTGTCCATTAGAAAGTAAAACTGGCTCCACTTGACTTTCAATATTTAGGGTTTTATTTAGCCCATTAGCAGAGATTTCCCCTGAGACATCAGCATTCAATGAAGACATTTCAGGCCGACGTGAAAACTTGTCAAACATAAACCCAACCATCTTTGGTACTGAGCCCTGATTAGCTTCTGCTAGGAGCTGATGTGGTTTGCTCAAACCGTCCATGGAACTTGGCCTTCTGTCATCTGCAACATTAACTTCTGTGTAGATGTGCGTCTCCGGAGGGGTAAGAGGCCTTGTCTGAAGTTCCACCGTAAACTCATTCTCCTCGTTTTTGGGTATAGTAATAATCTTGCCTTCTTCTTCCTTAGGACCATCTTTGTATCGCACGTATGTCATTTCCACCGGAGCATCTTCCTTGTGATCTGTGAAATCATCCTACCGAATAAAGGAAAAAAGTAAGAAATTAATATTTTATTCACCAATTTCTTCATTGACATGAAATTTGCAAGGGACCTTTTTAAGTCCATACTTGGAAGTAACATATTTCAAACATAAAATAATGTCTGCTACTATGAGAAATTTTGCTATTTGGTATTGTATCCAGAAACTGGAAAATATCTGGTTTGGGCTGAAGACCATGTTGGACTGACTAGATCGGTCACTAGTCATGGGTAGGTGGCTGTGTGGGCAGTGGGGAAGGAATAACTCCCAGTGGGTTGTGCCCAGTGGTGCATGGTGGTGGTGGACCCTCTTGGGGGCTTGGGCTACTACCTTTCTGGTACGTCCTTGTCATTTCAGCAAGAAGATTTGGGTGGGGAAGAAGGAGCCCCTGGTGTCCAGAAAAGTGCAACTCTTGATGTCAGGTTCAGAGAAAGTTTATTAAAAATGTAAACATGTATATCAAGCCAACGAGTTTCAGGGAGGATGGACTCCCCTTTCTTCAGGGCTGTTTCTGCGTGCTAGTGGGTGGAAGTGGTTCCCAAAAAAGGATTTTAATATATTCTTTACTGCCATGATCTCAGCACTGTCCTGATGCACACATTATTTCTAAAGACCAGGGACCATCTGCCAGCAGTGGAGGATATCTAGAAATCCTTTTTTGGGAGCTGCTCCCACCCACAAGAGAGCAGCAAAAGCCCTGAAGAAGGGGAAATCCATTTCCACGAAACAGGTTGGCCTGATGTACATGTTCACATTTTCAATAAACGTTCTATGAATCCGACATCAAGAGTTGCACTTTTCTAGAAACACGGGAGCTCTGGCCAACTGCAGAAAAGAAAACCAATGGCGTAAATTAAACTTACCGGGTCAAGTTCTGGAAAATGCTCCAGGAACTGTGTGACGTACGTCATTATGGATTGTTCATCTGGCGAATCCACCATCACATCTACAACCAGATGGATTACAAAGACTTAACAAAGGTAATGAAAAGCAGATTTGCACAAAATCAGAGTTTAATTTACTGAAATCAGGTTGATGAAGAATGATTACCAGTGGCTGATGTGAGTGAATGCACTTTGTACAATGTATTCTTTATTATCTAATCTACGTGTTCTGTTACACGGTTAAAATAACTGGGCTAGTCTTGTGATTCCGATACACCTTAAGCCAGGTTTTAGACATCACTTTTCTACACGAAGTTATGCAGCATTATTAACTATTAACATGACAAAGACGGAGCAGAAGCACATGGACCAGGACCTCACTCTGCTCTCTACTCCTGTTAGCCAACCTCCACTGTTAGATTGGCAGCACTGTGCAATGTAGTAGAGCAGGGTTTCTCAACCAGGGTTCCCTGCAACTCAAGGGTTCCTCCAAAGGTTACTAGGGGTTCCTTGAGCAATGAGCAATTTCTGCCTCTCAGATAAGTTCCCATTGATACCCTTGATCTTTTTTAGCTATCTGTAGGGAGGCAATTCTTCTCAATGACCACAAGTGTAAGAAGCATTATTCCCACTGTCCATCAGACTAATATATCATGAGTTGTAGATATAGTCATTTTAAGCAGGGGTTCCCTGAGACTGGAAAGTTATTTCAAAGGGTATTCTTGTGATCCAAGCACCCCTACAATACAGTACGGCAAGGTCTGTGACCCCACTTTTCACAACTGCACTTGAGCTATGAAGCATGGTCACCAGCCTGCAGTGGCCTGCTGATTGGACAATGAAGAAGAGGCAGCATGCTGTTAAGGTCAATACTCTACTCTCTTCTCCTGTCAGCAAGTTCCCAGTGATAGATGGGCAACACAGTGTGATGCAGTACAGCCTGTCTGGCTCACAGTGTAAGATGTGCATGGATTAAAAGGAAGCTAATATCAATTCACATTAATTACACATCTATTTATTTTTTATAGATAAAATAGTTAAATGGTCACTTTTTATATACATTAATATAGGCAGGTTTACAATATTAAATATTTGTTTTGTCACAATATACAACACTATGCTGAGAAGATGTCATTGGTCTGCTGCAGGTAGGAAGATACATTTCCTTTTGTGATCAGATGGCAACATTGTAACTATTTAGCAAGTCACAAGTTGATCACAATCAGATGACATCTTCACATTACTTTATATCTAATTCTAAGTCCACTTATTTTTTTAGCCTGTAGCACTTTATACCCCAATGTCATTTTTTTTTTTTAATTCTTTACCCTCTGGTTCCAAAAGCCGTGGGATGTTGAGACTCTGCTGTGCAATAGTGAATGCGTCTTCCAAGTTCTCCCTGGGCGATCTTTCCAGTGCTTTCTTGATGTCCACAAGGCTGGAGTCTATGGCTTTAATAACGGCCAAGAAGGCGAGTCCACTTCTCCAACTACCAGCAAAATCCTGAACCGCCACTCCGTACCTGAGAGGAAGGAGAGAGAGGAAGATATGGATTGATAACGCTTAGAGTCACACTCATCCAAGAAATGAATACCGAATGTGCCTACAACACCCCCTTCCTCTGAGTTGTTTGAAGGCTATATTGTAGTTGGATTTATCTGTTGCATAGATGTCTATGGGCTGGCCGTTCATCATGCATGGGCTCATGTATAAGCAGTACATAGACCTCTGTAGGCAGCTGGTTATCATTCATGAGCTTATATATTAACTGTCTATGGGTTACCCATTCATCATTCATGGGGTCATGTATGAGCAGTACATAGATGTCTATGGGTTACCCATTCATCATTCATGGGGTCATGTATGAGCAGTACATAGATGTCTATGGGTTACCCATTCATCATTCATGGGGTCATGTATGAGTAGTACATACAGTAGAAGTCTATGGGTTGCCCATTCATCATTTATAGGGACATGTATGAGCAGTACATAGATGTCTATGGGTTGTCCATTCATCATTCAAGAAGTCAGGTATGAGTAGTACATAGATGTCTATGGGTTACCCATTCTTCATTCATGTGGTCATGTATGAGCAGTACATAGATGTCTATGGGTTACCCATTCTTCATTCATGTGGTCATGTATGAGCAGTACATAGATGTCTTAGGGTTCCCATTCATCATTCATAGGGTCATGTATGAGCAGTACATAGATGTCTTAGGGTTCCCATTCATCATTCATAGGGTCATGTATGAGCAGTACATAGATGTCTTAGGGTTCCCATTCATCATTCATGGGGTCATGTATGAGCAGTATATAGATGTCTATGAGTTCCCCATTCATCATTCATGGGGGTCATGTATGAGTAGTACATACAGTAGAAGTCTATGGGTTGCCCATTCATAATTCATGGGGACATGTATGAGCAGTACATAGATGTCTATGGGTTGCCCATTCATAATTTATAGGGTCGTGTATGAGCAGTACATAGATGTTCATGGGTTGTCCAGTCATCATTCATGGAGTCATGTATGAGCAGTACATAGATGTCTTAGGATTCCCCGTTCATCGTTCATGGGGCCATGTATGAGCAGAACATAGATGTCTATGGGTTCCTGGTTCATCATCCATGGGGTCATGTATGAGCAGTACATAGATGTTTATAGGTTGCCCATTCATCATTCATAGGGTCATGTATGAGCGGTACATAGATGTCTTAAGGTTCCCGGTTCATCATTCATGTGGTCATGTATGAGCAGTACATAGATGTCTATAGGTTGCCCATTCATCATTCATAGGGTCATGTATGAGCAGTACATAGATGTCTATGGGTTCCCGGTTCATCATTCATGGGGTCATGTATGAGCGGTACATAGATGTCTTAAGGCTCCCGGTTCATCATTCATGTGGTCATGTATGAGCAGTACATAGATTTCTATATGTTGCCCATTCATCATCCATGGGGACATGTATGAGCAGTACATAGATTTCTATAGGTTGCCCATTCATCATCCATGGGGTCATGTATGAGCAGTACATAGATGTCTATAGGTTGCCCATTCATCATTCATAGGGTCATGTATGAGCAGTACATAGATGTCTATGGGTTCCCGGTTCATCATTCATGGGGTCATGTATGAGCAGTACATAGATTTCTATGGGTTGCCTCAAGTCATCATTCAGGGACTCATGTCTTATAAATAAATGAATGAGAACTAATAATTAATATGATTATTAGCATTGGTGTGGAAAAAGGAATGCAGAGTGTGGAATGAAAACTCCTTCAATCCAAGCAAATTTCCTACAGCAATTTGGTTCTTTTCCAGAGAGTCGTGTTGATTGGATCCAAGAACAGATGATAAAACCCATCAGAGTACCCATAATGACTGGAAGAGGGAAGCCTCCAGAGTTTCCAGCTCTCCTGCCATATGATAGCAAGTATATAGACACTCCACCCATCCAGCATATACGTCCCATCTATATTATGCACCTAGGTGGCTTCCATGCATGCCATAATGTATGCTACACTCTAGACCCGCCCTTCCAGAATAACTTTTTTTTTTAGCAATCAAAAATCTTTTCCTGATATACAATTTACTTCCATTTTTTTTACAGTTTACCTTTTGAATACAATTAGCACAGAAAGAGTCTGCCAATTCTATTGATCTTGATGACTTCACTATTAATGTGTCCATGGACTGTTACCTGTCAATGCCTGTATATTCAGAAACACACACACATATATATATATATACAGTATAACATATAGAAAAGGGACGAACACCTCCCTATTCAGCAGAACTCCCAAACAAGGGGGAAAGTTCTGCCCAGAAACGCGAACTCCCTTGAAGTCTATGGGAGCCGAACATTAGAAATCAAAAGTAGGCTTATATGCAAGTAATTGGCCTTAAAGGAGTATGGGGGTCCGGGTACTGCCCTGGGGGGGGACGGACATGTATCAATGCAGTTTTTTTTAAAACAATAGTTTTTTTCAGGAGCAGTGATTTTAATTTAAAGTGAAACAATAAAAATGAAAAATTCCTTTAAATATAGTGCCTGGGGGGGTCCTCTTAGTCTGCCTGTAAAGTGGCGCATCTGTATAAAAAAAAAAAAAAACGAGTCAAATTACATTTAAATTGACTCGCAGTTGCAACTGCCGACGCTCGGCTATTTAAAAAAAAAAGAAAGAAAGAAACGGAGTGGGCCCCCCCCCCCCCATTCCATACCAGACCTGGAACCCCATGCCAAAATGTTATAAAAAAAAAAAAAATGGTGTGAGGTCTTCTCCACACCTCAGCCCCCAGACCGCCACCCAACACCCCCTCCCCCCCCGGGGGTGGAGATATTTTTTTAAATTTCCTTTTCGGGTGGGGTCGTGATTGACAATGAATTTACAACAGGTGACACTGTTTTTTTTTTTTTTTTTAATAAAGGAATTGGCAAAAACCTGTCTACTGTTTTTATTTATTTTGACACTTTTTTGGTGAATGGGTAGGGGTACTATGTAACCCATACTCATTCACATGGGGGTGGGGGTAAGATCTGGGGCCCCCTTATTCAAGGGGTTTTCAGATTTTGATAAGCCTCCCACCCGCAGAAGACCCGAAGGCTGACCCCCATGCTGTTTTTTTTTTTTTTTACTGTTTATTTATTCAGCTGTCAGCGGGGAAACCAATCATTTAGAGGGTCATGTATGAGCAGTACATAGATGTCTATGGGCTGCTCGTTGACCATTCATCAGCTTTTGTATGAAGAGTATACAGAGGTCTATGGATTGCCCATTCATCATTCATAAACTCAAGTATTATCAGTATATAGATGTCTATGATCTTCCCGTTCATCATTAATGAGCTCTCGTATAAGAAGACATTTATCGGTTGCCCATTGATCATTCATGGGCACATGTATATGCAGTACATAGATGTCTATGGGTTGCCCAGACATCATTTGTGAGCTGATGTATGAGTAGTATATAGGATGTCTATGGGTGGCCTGTTGATCATTCACAGACTCATGTACAGTGCCTTTATCTAATCTTTAATGGTTTTAGGACCAATTTATTGATTTTTTATTTTCCTTCTCTCTCAAAGCTGCACCCCGGTACATGCAGACCTAGATGGCTACACTGTTTCCAGGTCTGCTATGGGGGGGAAGATAGAAAATAACGAGAACACTAAAAACATTTTTTTCTTGCCAGCAGATGGCCTTCAAGCCCCCCCACCTAGTCGCCCCGTAACAGGAGGCAGAAGAGGGACAAGCGTTCTTACTTTCTTGTTCTCAGCTGAACCCAGCTGAGCAGAGCTTTGATGGCCTTCCGCTGATCCTTAATTGATACGGACAGACTTTTCTCCGTGCTGGGCGTGCTGGGGTGAGACGCGTCCGACTCGCTCCCGCTGGCAGGGAAGACAGACTGGAAGAGGACGACATTCTGTTCAGGTTTCCTGTGAGCTCTTTAATCTGCGAGCGGAGAGAATACACAAGTCACAAACGTTGCTGCACAATGCTGATAACGGCGCGTGAGGTGATCTACGCGTTTCTGTGGAGCGAATTCTCCTTTCTGAACAAGGAATGGACAAATCCCCTTATTATTGTACAAGGCACTTTTTAACTGCTTCTCTGTAAACTAAAAAATAAATAAATAAATCAAATAAAACTATAAATAAATAATATAAAACAAATAAAATAAAACTAAAAAACAAATAAAATAAAACAAATAATACAAGTAAAATAAATAAAATAAAACTAAAAAATAAATAAATAAAATAAAAATAAAATAAATAATAGAAATAAAATAAAAATAAAAATAAATAAAAAATAAAATACAAATAAAATAAATAATAAAAAATAAATAAAAATAAAACAAATCATAAAAATAAAATAAATAAAATAAAACTAAAAATAAATAAAAAAATAAAATAAAAATAAAATAAATAATAAAAATAAAATAATAATAAAGAATAATACTAAAATAGTACCATAAAATAAATAATAATAAAAAAATAAAATAAAATAATAAAATTCAGAGATCTAATTAAAATAGTCATTGCTAATTAGAGGCTACGGGGCCACCAATAGGGCATTACAGGACCCAGTCCCCACCACATCGGCAGAGGGGCCCTTCCATTTTCTCCCCCCCCCCATTCTTTGCTTGCAAAAGCAATATGGCCACTTGTCACATGAGCTATTGTGGTGGGCATGTCACCATTGCAAGCTGGTGGGAGAGGTGGCAGAGCAGTAAAACCTTATGGTTGAGCTGCGTTCTTACTGCCCCCCCCTTCTCTCAATCACTTCTCCTTTTTTTACAAAGACAACAGCTGGGTACATGCCAGAGCCACAAACCAAAGCATTGTGTGAAGGATGCTTCACCCCCAGAAATGCCATTTCCTGCTTGTGTGATTGGCTCACTGATTTTCCCAGAAGTCTGCACTACAAGTTAGATTTTAGGCATCCCCTGCAATAGGAATTTCTGTTTTGGTGAGATAACACCCAAGGATTCCATACTTCTAAGGGGATGCAGACTTTCTACTGGGGATGCTACTTTCCTCATCAGAACACAGAGGCACCAGGTGATTATAATGAACCAGACCCTCCCATTCAGAATCAGTCTGCACAGGGAATGGGGAAACAAACAGCTATTTCCTCACAGCACCAAAAGTAGGAATCTGCTACAAATACCTGCAATATATATTGCTCACCCTGAAGGTTTTTTTTTTCTAAACAAAATTGGAGTTACTCTTTAAATCAATCTGGACTCGTTATTATTTGGTTTGGCGTTTTTTTCTTTTGGTTTTGCTTTTAGCAGAATCATTCCATCTCATGGCAGACCCGGTTACCCAAATGAAAGGACGTCCACATTCCCTGCCAGCTGTGATAAAAGCCAGAAGGGTGAAATCAATTCTCCTTCATCAGCCATCCCTCAGCCATGATCTACCTGCAAGAAGAGGTATGATGTTCCAGATCAAACCGAGAAACCAGCGAGGGGTTTCCATCAGCGATTTTCGGCTGCGTCTATACTGACCAACTTCACCTGGAAAGAAACGAGTACCAACATTAATTGAATCCACAGAGATACAGCTCCTGTCTTCTTCTATGTCTTGGATACCGACAACCATTCCCACCATAAATCTGTTCCTGCACACCTGGAAGTTTTGGGTGCTCCCAACCACCTCAGTGTATTCTTATCTCCCCCTGATATATTCTTTATAATAGAAAATAAATAAAGTCCAACAGGGATGGTGAGAACTCCTCATAATGGGGCACAGCGGGTGTACAGACCCGGGAACTCAGCACAGGGATGGTGGGAACCCCTCATAATGGGCACAGCGGGTGTACAGACCCGGGAACTCAGCACAGGGATGGTGGGAACCCCTCATAATGGACACAGCGGGTGTACAGACCCGGGAACTCAGCACAGGGATGGTGGGAACCCCTCATAATGGGCACAGCAGGTGTACAGACCTGGGAACTCAGCACAGGGATGGTGGGAACCCCTCATAATGGACACAGCGGGTGTACAGACCGGGAACTCAGCACAGGGATGGTGGGAACCCCTCATAATGGGCACAGCGGGTGTACAGACCTGGGAACTCAGGCACAGGGATGGTGGGAACCCCTCATAATGGGCACAGCAGGTGTACAGACCTGGGAACTCAGCACAGGGATGGTGGGAACCCCTCATAATGGACACAGCGGGGTGTACAGACCCTGGGAACTCAGCACAGGGATGGTGGGAACCCCTCATAATGGGCACAGCGGGGTGTACAGACCTGGGAACTCAGCACAGGGATGGTGGGAACCCCTCATAATGGGCACAGCAGGTGTACAGACCTGGAACTCAGCACAGGGATGGTGGGAACCCCTCATAATGGACACAGCGGGTGTACAGACCCGGGAACTCAGCACAGGATGGTGGGAACCCTTCATAATGGGCACAGCTGGTGTACAGACCTGGGAACTCAGCACAGGGATGGTGGGAACCCCTCATAATGGGCACAGCAGGTGTACAGACCCGGGAACTCAGCACAGGGATGGTGGGAACCCCTCATAATGGGCACAGCAGGTGTACAGACCCGGGAACTCAGCACAGGGATGGTGGGAACCCCTTATAATGGGCACAGCAGGTGTACAGACCCGGGAACTCAGCACAGGGATGGTGGGTACTCCTCATAGGGTGGTGTGGCACCCAATGTGCAGTGTCCCTTCAGTGGATTATAGCAGGACAACGCTGAATTGCTGCACACGGGACTTCAAGAATAAGGTAAGAGAGGAAAGAAAAAAATAATAATGCTAAAAGTTGTATTTATAGGTCATTCTGTTCATTTCCTCCCTTATGTTTCTCCAGTTCGCCCCGATATTGACTCTGCATCCTCTACAGCTGGAACAATTTAATTTTCACAGCAGACTGATTGTGTTTCTATAATCTGGACCCAAGCCAGCTTAGAAATCATTTCTGAATTAAATCTCAGAAATCCGATTAAAGCCTCGCGCACGCGTCCGGAGGAGAGCCGGTCAGAAAGCATTTAGTCAATGAGCAATTCATCCGCACGCTGCACACCAGACTGACGGCTGTCATTAGAGGACAACCACCCGAGGATGCCCTTCCCTGAATGCCTCCTGGAAATGCTGGCTGCCTGGCTGCTCAGGTATTCTTGGGCCACCAGCCCGGGACAAGCATGAAGGAGAATGAGAATGCCGGCTCTGTATATTTGTTCAATACTGAAGACAGAGGATGAGCATAACAGCCAGGAAACTCCTACAGAGATTAACAGGCAGCCAAGCTAATTCTAATGACACTTTCCACTCCCAGCACTGCATTGTGGGGGGGGGGGGGTGAGGGAGTCGCATGCTCCCCTTTACCTGGAAAGCAGGGCGTACATGCCAAATTGTGCCCCCCCCAAAAAAAAGTTCCAGCACTAATCTGCATGTTTACCCCCTAGGCATAAATTCCCCCTCCCTCCCAGTACAAATCAGCCCCCCCCCCGCTAAAATCCCCTTCCCAGCATGAATCCTTTGCCCCCCCCACCCCCCCCCCCCCCCCCACTGACTCAAATCGTCTCATTCCCCATATGCCCCAACACAAATCCACTCCCCCTGGAAAAAAGTCCCCCCCTCCTAGTACAAATCCTCTACCCCTCAAATCTCCCCTCTGAGCACAAATCTTCTCCCCCTCCCACTCCAAATCTCCCCCCCCCAGCACAAATTCTCCCCAATCCACCATCCTAGCACAAATCACCCCAAATGTCCCCTCATAGCGTAAATACCCCAATCATCCCTGCTAGTATAAATTCCCCATTATCGGCTCCCCCACCCCAGCACAAATCCCCTCCCCCCCCCTACCATATTACCTTTTCTAGCACAAATCCCCCCAAATGTCCCCTCATCGCACAAATACCCCCAATCATCCCTGCTAGTATAAATTCCCCTTATCCTCTCCCCCCTCCTAGTACAAATCCTCTACCCCTCAAATCTCCCCTCTGAGCACAAATCCTCTCCCCCTCCCACTCCAAATCCCCCCTCCCAGCACAAATTCCTCCTCAATCCACCATCCTAGCACCAAAATCCCCCCCAAATGCACCCTCATCGCACAAATACCCCCAATCATCCCTGCTAGTATAAATTCCCCATTATCGACTCCCCCCTCCAGCCCGCCCTAGCACAAATCCCCTCCCCCCCTACCATATTACCTTTTCTAGCACAAGCCCCTCAAAAATTCCCCCTCCTAGCACAAACCTTCTTCCCCCCATCCCCCCCCTCCCAATATAAATCCTGTCAAATCACCAACTCCTAACACACATCCCTAAATTTCCCCTCTGAGAACAATCCTTACCAGTGCCACCCCCTCAAATTCCCCTTCCCAACACGAATCCCCTACCCAAAACTCCTTGTGGTGCCCCCCACCACCCACCTCCCATGATACCACAGTGCCCAGGGCAGCCGCCCCTCCTGCCCCCCTCTTATCCCGGCCCTGCCTGGACATACCGAGGTGTGGCAATAGGAGGCCTGCAGAACAAATTTAAAGTGCATGTCCAGGAGTAACCCAAATGTAACCCCCCTCCCCAAATTCCCCCCTCTAGGTAATCCCCCAACATTGTTTTATTTTTCTTTCACCTTGGACCTCTTCCGATCAACTGCTATTTCTACTGCCTGTGATATCATCATCACCATCATCTGTAAAATCCTGAGGAGGCATCTGCTGGAAGTTCACAACTTATATCTTATAACACACAGGTGTCTATTTATAAAACAATTGTTGGGTGGATGTCACAATCATTCATCCAGGCTGAACGAATCCCCCCCCCCATATTTTCTATAATACTCTGACTTCCCACAATCATCAGCTCCATCTAGTGACCGAAATGTGGTATATTTTCTAAATGGAGGGTTTTTCAGGACCAATATACCGCATTTTGGTCACTAGATGGAGCCGGCGATCACAGGAAGTCATAGAACATTATTTTGTTAAAAAAAAAAAAAATTGCAGGACATTTCGTTCAACTTGTACAAATGCTTCTGACATTTTTATAATGAATGTTTTATAAATAGACCCCTCCCCCCCCCCCCCCCAGTGCTGCTTTTACGATGTGTGGATGAGCGCGGCTTCCAGCCCAGGCCGGCCAATATATATCTCCAATACATGAGCATTTCCACATATATTATCCTATTAAATGGACAATACAGTGCCTTGAAAAAGTATTCATACCCCTTGAAATTTTCCACATTTTGTCATGTTACAACCAAAAACGTAAATGTATTTTATTGGGATTTTATGTGATAGACCAACACAAAGTGGTACATAATTGTGAAGTGGAAGGAAAATGATAAATGATACAAATAAATATGTGAAAAGTGTGGGGGGCATTTGTATGGCGCCCCCCGGAGTCAATACTTTGTAGAACCGCCTTTCACTACAATTACAGCTACAAGTCTTTTTGGGGATGTCTCTACCAGCTTTGCACATCTAGAGAGGACATTTTTGCCAATTCTTCTTATTTGCAAAATATCTCAAGCTCTGTCAGATTGGATGGAGAGCGTCTGTGAACAGCAATTTTCAAGTCTTGCCACAGATTCTCAATGTGATTTAGGTCTGGACTGTGACTGGGCCATTCTAACACATGAATATGCTTTGATCTAAACCATTCCATTGTAGCTCTGGCTGTATGTTTCGGGTCGTTGTCCTGCTGGAAGGTGAACCTCCGCCCCAGTCTCAAGTCTTTTGATGACTCTAACAGGTTTTCTTCTAAGATTGTCCTGTATTTGTCTCCATCCATCTTCCCATCAACTCTGACCAGCTTCCCTGTCCCTGCTGAAGAAAAGCATCCCCACCACATGATGCTGCCACCGCCATGTTTCACGGTGGGGATGGTGTGTTCAGGGTGATGTGCAGTGTCAGTTTTCCCCCACACATAGCGTTTTGCTTTTAGGCCATAAAGTTGAATTTTGGTCTCCTCTGACCAGAGCACCTTCTTCTACATGTTTGCTGTGTCCTCCACATGGCTTCTCACAAACTACAAACAGGACTTCTTATGACTTTCTTCCACCAATGTCTTTCTTCTTGTCACTCTTCCATAAAGGGCAGATTTGTGGAGAACACGACTAATAGTTGTCCTGTGGACAGATTCTCCCACCTGAGCTGTGGATCTCTGCAGCTCCTCCAGAGTTACCATGGACCTCTTGGCTCTTCTCTGATGAATGTTCTCCTTGCCCGGCCGGTCAGTTTAGGCAGACGGCCATGTCTTGGTAGGTTTGCAGTTGTGCCATACTCTTTCAATTTTCAGATGATGGATTGAACAGAGCTCCGTGAGATGTTCAAAGCTTTGGATATAACCTAACCCTGCTTTATACTTCTCCACAACTTTATCCCTGACCTGTCTGGTGTGGTCCTTGGCCTCCATGATGCTGTTTGTTCACTAAGGTTCTCCAACAAAACCTCTGAGGGCTTCACATAACAGCTGTATTTATACTGAGAAAAAATGACACACAGGTGGATTCTATTTACTAATTAGGTGACTTCTGAAGGCAATTGGTTCCACTAGATTTTAGTTAGGGGTATCAGAGTAAAGGGGGCTGAATAGAAATGCCCCCCCACACTTTTCACATATTTATTTATAAAAAATGTTGAAAAACATTTATCATTTTCCTTCCACTTCACAACTATGTGCCACTTTGTGTTGGTCTATCACATAAAATACATTCAAGTTTTTGGTTGTAATATGACAAAATGTGGGAAATGTCAAGGGGTATGAATACTTTTTCAAGGCACTGTACATGGGTCTATACGGGGTGCTTTACTGTGTTTTTCCAGCACAGGGGTTTCATGCGTCCGTCTGCTGGTGCCCCATTCATTTCTACTAGGACACCCCGCTGCACAGATACAGCCACTGTGTCCTAATCTGACATACGGGTGAGTGCAGGTCCCTGGATGTATACAGGGTGAGGACCCCACATGTCATATTAGGACACAGCGACTGTCCCAGCAGACACCAGTACCTGTACATACTTGTGCCAGGAAACCACAGGCCTGCACAGGGCACCCAATAAAGAGCCCCATGGGAATGGACCTTATCCACTTGAAGACCCGGCCTTTCCTGCTACTTTTTGTTTACAAGTGAAAAATCTGTATTTTTTTTGCTAGAAAATTACTTTGAACCCCCCCACACATTATTTAATACACTATATTACCAAAAGTATTGGGACACCTGCCTTTACACACACATGACCTTTAATGACATCCCAGTCTTTAGTCTGTAGGGTTCAATATTGAGTTGGTCCACCCTTTGCAGCTATAACAGCTTCAACTCTTCTGGGAAGGCCGTCCGCAAGGTTTAGGAGGGTGTCTATGGGAATGTTTGACCATTCTTCCAGAAGAGCATTTGTGAGATCAGGCACTGATGTTGGACGAGAAGGCCTGGCTCGCAGTCTCCGCTCAAAATCATCCCTAAGGTGTTCTATCGGGTTGAGGTCAGGACTCTGTGCAGGCCAGTCAAGTTCCTCCACCCTAAACTCGCTCCTCCGTGTCTTTATGGACCTTGCTTTGTGCACTGGTGCGCAGTCATGTTGGAACAGGAAGGGGCCATCCCCAAACTGTTCCCACAAAGTTGGGAGCATGAAATTGTCCAAAATGTCTTGGTATGCTGACGCCTTAAGAGTTCCCTTCAGTGGAACTAAGGAGGTCAGGCACTGCTGTTGGACAAGAAGGCTTGGCTTGCAGTCTCCGCTCTAATTCATCCCAAAGGTGTTCTACCGTGTTGAGGTCAGGACTCTGTGCAGGACAGCCAAGTACCTCCACCCCAAACTCGCTCATCCATGTCTTTATGGACCTTGCTTTGTGCACTGGTCCAAATCATTTGGTGGAGGGGGGATTATGGTGGGGGGGTTATTGTTCAGGGGTTGGGTTTGGCTCCTTAGTTCCAGTAAAGGGAACTTTTAAGGCGTCAGCATACCAAGACATTCTGGACAATTTCATGCTCTCAACTTTGTGGGAACAGTTTGGGGACGGCCCCTTCCTGTTCCAACATGACTGCGCACCAGTGCACAAAGCAAGGTCCATAAAAACATGGAGGAGCGAGTTTTTGGGTAATAGGAACTTGACTGGCCTGCACAGAGTCCTGACCTCAACCCAATAGAACACTTTTGGGATGAAATCGAGCGGAGACTGTGAGCCAGGCCTTCTCGTCCAACATCAGCGCCTGACCTCACAAATGCACTTCTGGAAGAATGGTCAAACATTCCCATAGACACACTCCTAAACCTTTGTGGACGGCCTTCCCAGAAGAGTTGAAGCTGTTATAGCTGTAAAGGGCGGAGCCAACTCAATATTGAACTCTACGGACTAAGACTGGCATGTCATTAAAGTTCATGTGTGTAAAGGCTGGCGTCCCAATACTTTTGGTAATATAGTGTATTAAATAATGTTTGGGGGTTCTAAGTAATTTTCTAGCTAAAAAAATACAGATTTTTTTTACTTGTAAACAAAAAGTAGCAGGAAAGGCCGGGTCTTCAAGTGGTTAAGGTCCATTCCCATAGGGCTCTGTATTACATGCCCTGTGCAGGCCTGTGGTTTCCTGGCACAAGGATGTGTACAATCAGGTACAACAATGTATCATTTTATTGTATTGTAATTGTATAAAAGATACAAACATTCACTTTTTTTATCTGTGGAACCTTTGCTTACCTGCTTTGAGAGGATTCTAAACGTCTTGGTTCATCTCACAAGCTCTACAACCCAGGCTGGGGTTACGGCCAACCGCACGCTTTGGCTTACAATCTGGTGAGCTTGCATTTCACGTGGCGATTTTATTTCTACGCGACCCATTTACTGGCCAATATTTATCTGCATCATCTGCCCAATAATTGGGACTTTCTTTCAATTATTCACCAAAAACTTTTTATGTATTATTCTCAATTTCATTTTTCACTTTGGACGTTATTTAGTGCGATTTTTTTTTTCCCCTTTGTATTAACGTTTTGCGCCCGTCACTTTGTCGCTGCCCTCCTCCCTGATCCCCGGCGCCCTGCAGATTCCCGAGACGGGAGAACACACACACACACTGCTCCGGTAAGTAGACAGATGAGGACACTTACATTGCTGTCTTCCAGAAACTTGAGCGCTTTGGCGATGTTATTCAGCCGGAATATGCGATGAGTTGACGATTTGTATTCATGGAGCTGAAAATGCAGACAGGAATGTCGTTATTAGAAATCTGGAAGACGTATTGAAATATTAATCACGAAGCTCTTCTGGAAGTCGCACTGGATGGATAAATAAAGAGCAACAAAAGGGCTAAAAATGTCTCTTCTGGAGAAAACGCTGCTCCGCGCTCCCTCCAGGAGAAGACTTTTCTCGGAAATGGAACGGAAATGAGATAAATGATCAATGTTTGATAAACGTACACCTATTTGTACCGCCTGCGCAACTGCTTGTGAGAGTCTTCCAAAGAATGTTTTATAAGTAGACCGTTTGGCAACTGCATAGCTCCCAACTGTCCCGGATTTGGAGGGACTGTCCCGGATTTGGAGGGGCTGTCCCGGATTTGGAGGGACTGTCCCGGATTTGGAGGGGCTGTCCCGGATTTGGAGGGGCTGTCCCGGATTTGGAGGGGCTGTCCCGGATTTGGAGGGACTGTCCCGGATTTGGAGGGACTGTCCCTGATTTGGAGCAACTGTCCCGAATTTGGAGGGACTGTCCCGGTTTTCGAGGAACTGTCCCTGATTTGGAGGGACTGTCCCAGATTTCGAGGGACTGTCCCTGATTTGGAACAATGTCCCTCATTCATCCTCATTTGTCTCTCATTTTGGTCTGATTTATGTAGCTGTATATAAAATGCACTTTTTATCTATCAAAAAGTGTTTTCCCAGCGCTAAACCTTTCATCTGATTTCTAAATGGCTGCATTTGTAAATTCCAAAAGCCAATATAAAGGAATAGTAGTGGTAAAAAAAAAACGCACTTGTGCGATTAACCATTTTTGTTTTTTTTGTACAATTCTCCTTTAAGGGGGCGTGGCAAGGGGTGTGTCCTATGCCTGCATACTTTTGCTGATAGGTGTCCCTCATTCCCATCTCAAAAAGTTGGGAGGTGTGTAACTGGATTTAGTACTTTTTTAGACTGTGCTACCGTGACAGAAGTATTATGCCCTGTACACACACGATAGGATTTTCCGACAACAAAACCGTGGATTTTTTTCCGAAGGTTGTTGGCTCAAACTTGTCTTACGTACAAACGGTCACACAAATGTTGCCGGAAATTCCGAACGTCAAAAACGCGGTGACGTACAACAAGCCGAGAGCATTGAAGTTCAATAGCCAGTGCGGCTCTTCTGCTTAATTTCGAGCATGCATGGACTTTTGTGCGTTGGAATTGTGTACACGCGCTCGGAATTTCCGACAACAAGTCTTGTAGTCAGAAAATTTGAGAACCTGCTCTCAAACATTTGTTGGCGGAAATTCCAACAAAAATGTTCTATGGAGCGTACACGCGGTTGGACTTTCCGACAACAAGCTCACATCCAACATTTGCTGTCGGAAAATCCGACCGTGTGTACGGCCCATGGGGTTGTCAAAAGCCTTTAGCCTGCTAGGGATGACCCCCACTGGTGGACAAATCCCCCATATGCTACAGGCAGCTCAGCTAGTCACAAAGCAGTACATAACTGAGAACCAGAGGGGTGGGAGCTGTGCCCTTCAATGAAACTAGAGAAAAGGTTTTTACGGACAGCAGAAAAAAAATCCAATTTTTCCGTTACGTTCCTTGAAGGACACCTGGTAGAATCTTGACCATGGGGATGTCCCAAAGCAGTTTCCCTTGAGGGAGGCAAAAGACTGAACTGCTAGCAGATGGGGGGTTTGGCCACCAGCATGGACCATCCCTAGGGTGTGATTTGTTATTTCTGCCTAGTGTCCTACTCCTGAAGGTGGCACTATAACCCCAAAGTCAAGGTTCTATGGAACTCTATCCTTCAAAAAAATATATAAATATAATGGGCAGACTTGGTGGACCATGTGGTCTTCTTCTCCTGTCATTCTTCTATGTATTTCTGCCATGTTACTTTGAGGAGAAATGCTTCCAGCTTTGGGATATTTTTGAGCCCTGAACTACCAAACCAACATTGACTTACCAAGTTCTGCCCCGTCAGAACCTCCAGGAGGGCCATCAGGATTTTACCATCTTGAATATCCACAAACACATCTTTTACTTCCAGCGGTGGGGTGCACTGTGGAGACATGCAAGAGGCAGATATTATTATTACTCAACTGACCAAAGCACAAAACACACACGAGTCTTCCAGAGGAGGGCACTATCTAAAGCTCCCATACACTAGTACAGGGGTATTCAAACTGCGGCCCTCCAGGTGTTCAGGAACTACAATTCCCCTCATGCCTAGTCATGTCTGTGAATGTCAGAGTTTTACAATGCCTCATGGGATGTGTAGTTCTGCAACAGCTGGAGGGCCATAGTTTGAGGATCCCTGCACTAGTAGATGTACACATGAACATTCGTATGAAAATTCTTATCTGTACATTTGATGACTTGACGGACATCATTGAAAAGTAGTTCAAATTTTCACTTGCTTTTAACGTTCAGTTTTGGAAAGGATGGACTTTATGGACACATAAACAGTCTCTGTACTATGTCTTCAGTCTCTGACCATCTCCTGTAGTATGTCTGCAGTCTCTGACCATCTCCTGTATTATGTCTGCAGTCTCTGATCATCTCCTGTATTTTGTCTGCAGTCTCTGATCATCTCCTGTACTATGTCTGCAGTCTCTGACCATCTCCTGTACTATGTCTGCGTTTTCTGATCATCTCCTGTACTATGTCTGCAGTCTCTGATCATCTCCTGTAGTATGTCTGCAGTCTCTGACCATCACCTGTATCATGTCCCCAGTCTCTGACCATCTCCTGTAGTATGTCTGCAGTCTCTGATCATCTCCTGTACTATGTCTGCAGTCTCTGATCATCTCCTGTACTATGTCTGCAGTCTCTGACCATATCCTGTACTATGTCTGCAGTCTCTGACCATCTCCTGTACTATGTCTGCAGTCTCTGACCATCTCCTGTACTATGTCTGCAGTCTCTGACCATCTCCTGTACTATGTCTGCAGTCTCTGACCATCTCTTGTAGTATGTCTGCAGTCTCTGATCATCTCCTGTACTATGTCTGCAGTCTCTGACCATATCCTGTACCATGTCTGCAGTCTCTGACCATCTCCTGTACTATGTCTGCAGTCTCTGATCATCTCCTGTAGGATGTCTGCAGTCTCTGACCATCACCTGTATCATGTCCCCAGTCTCTGACCATCTCCTGTAGTATGTCTGCAGTCTCTGATCATCTCCTGTAGTATGTCTGCAGTCTCTGACCATATCCTGTACTATGTCCCCAGTCTCTGACCATCTCCTGTAGTATGTCTGCAGTCTCTGATCATCTCCTGTACTATGTCTGCAGTCTCTGATCATCTCCTGTATTATATCTGCAGTCTCTGACCATATCTTGTAGTATGTCTGCAGTCTCTGATCATCTCCTGTACTATGTCTGCAGTCTCTGACCATCTCCTGTACTATGTCTGCAGTCTCTGATCATCTCCTGTATTATGTCTGCAGTCTCTGATCATCTCCTGTATTATGTCTGCAGTCTCTGACCATCTCTTGTAGTATGTCTGCAGTCTCTGATCATCTCCTGTACTATGTCTGCAGTCTCTGATCATCTCCTGTATTATGTCTGCAGTCTCTGATCATCTCCTGTATTATGTCTGCAGTCTCTGACCATCTCCTGTATTATGTCTGCAGTCTCTGATCATCTCCTGTACTATGTCTGCAGTCTCTGACCATATCCTGTACTATGTCTGCAGTCTCTGACCATCTCCTGTACTATGTCTGCAGTCTCTGACCATCTCCTGTATTATGTCTGCAGTCTCTGATCATCTCCTGTACTATGTCTGCAGTCTCTGACCATATCCTGTACTATGTCTGCAGTCTCTGACCATCTCCTGTACTATGTCTGCAGTCTCTGACCATCTCCTGTACTATGTCTGCAGTCTCTGATCATCTCCTGTAGGATGTCTGCAGTCTCTGACCATCACCTGTATCATGTCCCCAGTCTCTGACCATCTCCTGTACTATGTCTGCAGTCTCTGATCATCTCCTGTAGTATGTCTGCAGTCTCTGACCATATCCTGTACTATGTCTGCAGTCTCTGATCATCTCCTGTACTATGTCCCCAGTCTCTGACCATCTCCTGTACTATGTCTGCAGTCTCTGATCATCTCCTGTATTATGTCTGCAGTCTCTGACCATCTCCTGTATCATGTCTGCAGTCTCTGGTCATTTCATGTACTATGTCTGCAGTCTCTGATCATCTCCTGTAGTATGTCTGCAGTCTCTGATCATCTCCTGTACTATGTCTGCAGTCTCTGATCATCTCCTGTACTATGTCCCCAGTCTCTGACCATCTCCTGTACTATGTCTGCAGTCTCTGATCATCTCCTGTATTATGTCTGCAGTCTCTGACCATCTCCTGTATCATGTCTGCAGTCTCTGGTCATTTCATGTAGTATGTCTGCAGTCTCTGATCATCTCCTGTACTATGTCTGCAGTCTCTGACCATCTCTTGTAGTATGTTTGCAGTCTCTGATCATCTCCTGTACTATGTCTGCAGTCTCTGACCATATCCTGTACTATGTCTGCAGTCTCTGACCATCTCTTGTAGTATGTCTGCAGTCTCTGATCATCTCCTGTAGTATGTCTGCAGTCTCTGACCATCACCTGTATCATGTCCCCAGTCTCTGACCATCTCCTGTAGTATGTCTGCAGTCTCTGATCATCTCCTGTACTATGTCTGCAGTCTTTGATCATCTCCTGTAGTATGTCTGCAGTCTCTGATCATCTCCTGTACTATGTCTGCAGTCTCTGATCATCTCCTGTAGTATGTCTGCAGTCTCTGACCATATCCTGTACTATGTCTGCAGTCTCTGATCATCTCCTGTACTATGTCCCCAGTCTCTGACCATCTCCTGTACTATGTCTGCAGTCTCTGATCATCTCCTGTATTATGTCTGCAGTCTCTGACCATCTCCTGTATCATGTCTGCAGTCTCTGGTCATTTCATGTACTATGTCTGCAGTCTCTGATCATCTCCTGTAGTATGTCTGCAGTCTCTGATCATCTCCTGTACTATGTCTGCAGTCTCTGATCATCTCCTGTACTATGTCCCCAGTCTCTGACCATCTCCTGTACTATGTCTGCAGTCTCTGATCATCTCCTGTATTATGTCTGCAGTCTCTGACCATCTCCTGTATCATGTCTGCAGTCTCTGGTCATTTCATGTAGTATGTCTGCAGTCTCTGATCATCTCCTGTACTATGTCTGCAGTCTCTGACCATCTCTTGTAGTATGTTTGCAGTCTCTGATCATCTCCTGTACTATGTCTGCAGTCTCTGACCATATCCTGTACTATGTCTGCAGTCTCTGACCATCTCTTGTAGTATGTCTGCAGTCTCTGATCATCTCCTGTAGTATGTCTGCAGTCTCTGACCATCACCTGTATCATGTCCCCAGTCTCTGACCATCTCCTGTAGTATGTCTGCAGTCTCTGATCATCTCCTGTACTATGTCTGCAGTCTCTGACCGTCTCCTGTACTATGTCTGCAGTCCCTGACCATCTCCTGTACTATGTGTGCAGTCTCTGATCATCTCCTGTACTATGTCTGCAGTCTCTGACCGTCTTCTTTATGTGACCCCTGAGCACACCTTGCCTTGGTGCTATTATCCAGCGCAGCCTCTAATCTAACTAGTGGCAGAGCAGTAACACAGACACAGTTTTATATTTCAGATGCATCGGTCGATGAGAAGGTCTAAGCAGCTGCGGCGCCCTCTGCAGTCCCATCAATTATGCAGAGCGATGCCGGAGATAAAGCCGATTACATTAAATCTTTAATTCTGTGTTTTTTACACCAAAGGAACCAACAACAAGAGTCGCACAATCAGCGCTCCGCCCGTCCAGAGGAAAGTCAGCGATTTTTGCCTCTTTGATTTTCTTGAATGTCTTTGAATTCCACTGAGGAGCCTCCTGTGTATAAATCCTCCGGGCTCCCCGCTGTGCGCATTCTGCACCGTCATACACAAAACTGCAGCAACAAGCCGCTTAGTCAAATCTATAAGATTGTTTTTATTGAGATCTGAGGATCCCGACAATTCTCTGTGTTGAGGCCGAACATTCCAACCTAATAAACCTCCATCCATGGGGCCAGGGAGCTGATAATCCTTAAAGGAGGACTCCTCTGCAAAGGGCTCCTATGGTTTAGTGCAGCCAGGCATTATAGTTACAGCTGGAGGCCTATTTATACATATTGGTGCAGGCTGCACAAATTCTGACTGTAATTTCCATAATAGAATAATTCATATGCTCGTCAGCCCCATCTAGTGGCCAAAATGCAGTATATTCTTTTTCATTGAGGTATTTCAGAAAACGATATCGCACTTTGGCCACTAGATGGAGCTTAAGGTCTAAATCCTCTAAACCCACCAGGGTCTATTCAACCCTTGAGTGTTAATAAAAGATTTTCGGTCATCAGGAACACCAGCTCCAATAATAAAAGACACACTCTTTCTCTGAAAATCGATCCTCAAGTGTCGCTCAAAATATACAGAAAGAGTTCATTGCGCAATACCGTTCAAATTTTTTTTATTGAAACATAAAAATGTGCATTCACAATTTCCACATCTTGTATTAAATGCAAATATTGTCTCCAAGGTACAAGCTCCTCGTCTCCTCACTGTTAATTCCGATGTACGAGACACGGAAGTGACGCCACCAGCTCCACCCGACTCGTTGTGTCACTTGTCATGTGACGTCTTCAAAGAGATTATTCAGGCCTTTACCATTTTTTTTATATGGTGATCCTGCCAGTAACACTTCCTGTCCCTGGATGGCTACGCTCATTTCTCCACTGTATCTATGGAGGAAGTCTGGGTTCTCACCCAAGCTGGACAACAAACAAACCTGCCCTTGTCCATGCCCATTGCACGGAGAATGGGGAAGTTACAGAAGAAAGATAGCATTGTTTTTGCTTCCAGTTCAACTCATTGGAATGACAAGGGTGCAATATTTTTTAGCAGGATCAACAAGTACCTTCTATACTTACAGAGAATATGTTGCCACACTGCCTAAGCGACTTCCAATAGAGTGTTTTCAACACATGACACCAGTAGGGTCCACCGTTGACACCATCATGGCACGGTTCACTGTAGACATCATCATGGCACAGCCTACAGTTGACAACATCATGACACGGCCCACTGTTGACACCATCATGGCATGGTCCACTGTTGACATCATCATGACACGGCCCACTGTTGACACCATCGTGGCACGGTCCACTGTTGACCCCATTATGGCACGGTTCACTGTTGACACCATTATGGCATGGTTCACTGTTGACACCATCATGGCACGGTCCTCTGTTGACACCATCAAGCCACGGTCCACTGTTGATGCCATCATCTAACAGTCCACTGTTGACACCATCAAGGCATGATTCACTGTTGACTCCATCATGGCACAATCCACTGTTGTTGACACCATCATGGCACAGTCCACTGTGGACACCATCATGGCACGGCTCACTGTTGACACCATCATGGCACGGCTCACTGTTGATGCCATCATTGTAGACCAGTAGGGTCCACCGTTGACACCATCATGGCACAGTCCACTGTTGACACCATCATGGCACGGCTCACTGTTGACACCATCATGGCACGGCTCACTGTTGATGCCATCATTGTACACCAGTAGGGTCCACCGTTGACACCATCATGGCACGGCCCACTGTTGACATCATTATGGCAAGGCCTACTGTTGACACCATCATGACACGGCCCACTGTTGACACCATCATAGCATGGTCCACTGTTGACATCATCATGGCATGGTCCAAAGTTGACATCATCATGACATGGCCCACTGTTGACACCATCATGGCACGGTCCTCTGTTAAAACCATCGAGGCACGGTCCACTGTTGATGCCATCTTGGCACGGTCCACTGTTGACACCATCAAGGCACGATCCACTTTTGATGTCATCATGGCACAGTCCACTGGTGACACCATCATGGCATGGTCCACTGTGGTCGCCATCATGGCACGGCCCACTGTTGTCACCATTATGGCACGGTCCAATGTTGACTCTATCATAGCATGGCCTACTGTTGACACAATCATGGCACATTCCTCTGTTGACACCATCATTGCACAGCCTACTGTTGACACCATCATGGCACGGCCCACCTTCGACACCATCATGGCACGGCCCACTGTTGACACCATTATGGCACAGCCCACTGCCACTGTTGACACCATCATGACACATTCCGCTGTTGACACCATCATTGCATGGCCTACTGTTGACACCATCATGGCACGGGCCACTGTTGACACCATCACGGCACATTCCACTGCTGATACCATCATTGCGCGGCCTACAGTTGACACCTTCATGGCACAGCCCACTGTTGACATCTTTATGGCACGGCCCACTGTTGACACCATCATGACACAATCCACTGTTGACACCATCATGAAACCCACCCTGAGAAATTCCATGCAACCATCCCTGGAGTGCATATTGATAGGAAGTGGTTTCAAAGAGGCAGCAGGAGATCAGCAGAAGCCAACAAGGATGAAAAAAGGGGAAAGCACGAAAAAAATATTAATAAAAAAAAATCAATTACTTATCATACACAATGCTTTAGCAAATCAAAGGTCACCCAGTTGGTGTCGATATCTACTTCAGACTATTAGAAAATAGAACAATGGACAGCCGATACATAACAGGTGGAAAATGTGAGAGAGGTAAAGTCCCGTCCTCCGATGGAAGCCACACATGGCAGAACAAAGGCGCTTTGTCAGCCGGTGTGGCTCTTGTGTGTTGGCACGGGTCTCCGTGGAAGGTGTGGTGCACCCATGATGTAAGGTTGTACATGATCCCGAAGGCTCACATACACTGGGCAGACAGAGAAGGGCCTGTGCGCCCCCCCCAGTGCCCCCCCCCCCCGCTCACCGCCATCGATCACTGTCTGGACGAGCTGCACTGCGGGCCCCAGAACGCCAAATGTCAGTTCTTTAGGAAACCTAGAAAATGACCAGAGGGGAGACCGGCGCTCTCCAGTACCTGACACAGTCCAGGCCTGCAGGACTCGGGCCGCGTCTGGAATGTCGACCTTTTATTTATTCCATTACCCCAGCACCGCCGGAAGCTTTCACAGCAACAAGTGCAAGATGAAATACTTTCAGGATGAAGTACAGCAAGTCCAATATAACATATAAAAAACTGCCTTAGAGCCGATTCTGCGTGCGACTCACTGTGCGCGGTTGGATGGAAGCGGTGCAGATACAATGAATGTAGTGCATCGCGCTGTTTGTTCTTTTTATAGACGTGCCACACAGAGATACTTTATTAAAGCAGAAATAAACCACAAACCAAAAATGTCATATATTGCAGCTTAACAATCGTTAGATGTGGCGGCTGCATTCGTTTTCTCTTTTGGGGCTTTTTTCCCTTCTGTTCTCAATTGGTGATCTGGCCAGTGACACACCTCCTTTGTTAGAGCGCCCCCACTCTGCATGAAGGAGCAACAGAGACACCGTCAGGGGTGGCCCATCCATTGTGGGCGCACGGGCGCCGCTCCCCCCTTGTCCGTGCCCCGCCGCCCTCCCAATCCATTTCCCTGGCCTCTTTTAGGACGCTGTGCGCATGAATTCCTATGGCGGGGATGGGTGGGTGGGTGGGGGGGTTTGAAGCACCGATTAGAGCCAGAGGCGGGTTCGGGGCGTGGAGCACTGCGCAAAGCACTGCGTCCGGAGCCCACCCAGGTGTGTTGAAACAGCGAATGAATATTCGCTGTTGCAACACTGATCCTCCTCCCAGCCAATTGGGAAGCGGGTCTGATACCCATCACCCGATTGGCTGAAAGGACAGGCGATTCTATTGGACACCTAGGAGAAGAAGGGAGAAGCCGCACAGAAGACACAAAAGCCCGCCCACCACTGATTGAAGCTCACTGCCGCCGGAACCTGCAACCCGCCAAAGCCCACCGCTGCCTGACGGAGCCCGCAAACCGCCCGCCGTGGCCTGCTTAGGTATGGAAGGGGGGGGGGTGCTGACTGAGATGCCACTGACCAAAGGGGGTGGTTGTTTGCCGTCCCCCCCCCAAAAAAAAAAAACACCCCCCGCCACTGGACACCATTGAACAGCAGCATTGTCAGTCTGGGAGGAGAGGAGTGTTAGATGTACTAGCAGATTTAAATGCACTAACAAATTGAAGCTAAACTCCAGCTCACACTTTGCAAGCATTTACACTTAAAATTGAAAGTTTTACATGAATAAATAAAAGATGATCATTGTAAGCACCCCTGTCAGTGGTAAATGGTTGGTCTCATCCCTCTGCTGCAAACTTTTTGTGTAATAATAATGTGTGTGTGTGTGGGGGGGGGGGGGAGGTGTTGAAACTAAAGAATAAAAAAAATCACTGTCACTTAAAACACACACCGGGAAGTTTGGTGACTTTCAGCTTCTCTGTTTTATAAAAAAATGCCCCTTTAAGTCTCTGTGCCATAGTTCAGGAGCATTCAACCAGAAAAGGAAATAGCCTAAAAAATTTACTAACAACATTTGACCAAAATAGGCTAAAAGGATATGCCAAGAACATTCACCCGGAAGAGAAAATGGCCTAAAACAATAGCCCAAGAACATTTAACCAGAAGAGAAAATAACATAAAGCAAGAACCTAACAACGTTCCATCAAAAATAACCTTAAACAATACCTCATGAACATTCAACCAGAAAACATAATAGCCAAAAACAAAAGCCCAAGAACATTCTATCTAAAAACAGCCTAAAACAATAGCCTAAGAACATTCAACCAGAAGACACATTGGACCAAATTCAGCCCAAGAATACTCCAGCAAAAACAGCCTAAAACACTAGCCTAAGAACATTCAATCAGTAGAGAAAATACTATCAACAAAAACAGTGGTCCATTAAAAATAACATAAAACAATAGCTACAGAACATTCTATCTAAAACAGCCTAAAACAATAGCCTAAGAACATTTAATCAGTAGAGAAAATACTATCAACATAAACAGTGGTCCATTAAAAATAACATAAAACAATAGCTACAGAACATTCTATCTAAAACAGCTGAAAACAATAGCCTAAGAAGATTCAAGCAGAAGAGAAAATGACATAAAACAAAAACCTAACAACATTCCATCAAAAACAACCTAAAACAATAGCTCAAGAACATTCAACCAGAAGATATAAATGACTAAACAACTTCCCAGGAACATTACATAGAAAATAGCCTTCAACAATAGTCTAAGAACATTCAACCAGCAGGGAAAATAACATAAAATCAAAAACTAACAATGTTCCTTTAAAAATAAAACAATAACTCAAGAACATTCAACCAAAATACATAATAGATTAAATAACAGCCCAAGAATATTATATCAAAAATAGCCTAGAACAATAGTATACGAACATTCAACCAGAAGACTTTATGGACCAAAAACAGCCCAAGAACACTGCAGCAAAAAGACCCTACAAAAATAGCCTGCGATCATTCAACCAGAAGAGGTATTAACATAACACAAAAGCGTAACAATGTTTAATCAAAAATAACATAAAACAATAGCTCAAGAACACTCAGCAAGAAGACATAATAGGCTAAACACCAGTCCAAGAATTATATAGAAAATAGTTTAGAACAATAGTCTAAAAACATTCAACCAGCAGAGAAAATAACATAAAACAAAAACCTAACTGTCCCATTAAAAATAACATAAAACAAAAACCTAACAGTGTCCCATTAAAAATAACATAAAACAATAGCTACAGAGCATTCAACCAAAAGATATAACCGACTTAGCAACAGTCTAAGAACATTACATCAAAAATAGTAAAAACAATAGCCTACGAAAATTCAATTCCATCAAAAGCAACCCAAAACAATAGCTCATGAACATTCAACCCAAAAAAATAATAGCCTAAAACAACAGCCCAAGAACATTCCATTAAAAATAGCTTAAAACAATAGTCTTAGACGTTCAACCAGAAGAGAAAATACCTTAAGAACATTCGATGTTTCCCCATTCACACAACAACAGATTTACACATTGTGAGAGAAATCCCTACAACTAATGAGGGAATGCTGGTTAATTCACACCGAACGAATGTGCATTCAGTTTCTTTGGCTTTTCATTTATTTTATATAAATAGACCCCCCTGTGTTCTTTATTCACGTTTTAAAATAAGTTCAGCCAGTCTATAGACTCACGTAAATCTCTAGGGCTTGCCCCGAGTTTGCTTTAATGCCCCCCCCCACCCTCAGCCTCTGTGATTCATTAACTGGATTTCACAATCTGTCCCTGTACAATTGTAGACGGAAGCTCGGTGATGGATTTTTTGGCTCTTGTTATTCCCGAGAGCAGACGTCCCAACAAATGATTTCACTTTGACAGGTGAAGGCTAGCAGGGTTGAGCGGGGGGGGGGGGGGGGCGCAGTCTACATTCCGTCCAAAAATACAACTCTTTTTTCCTGCACATAGGAGCCCCTGCATCTCACATGAGCTTCATCTAGATATCGTCCTTTCACTAATAACCTGTACCAAAGCCAATATCTTTCAGTAGAGGGACTGATGGCTGCCAGTGATGGGTATCCATTGGTGGGAGGATCTGTTCAGGTAGTTGATACAATCAGGTCCTTGAATTGAGAGATCTTCATGGGATGGAACGACCATCTTTCACTGTTAAAGGTCAACTACATTCGAAATTGATGTTTGAGGTTTGAGGGGACCACCACCAACTTCTTATATAGTATGTAATACCCAATAAAAATACTTTCTCTGAAATTATTTGTGTCTCTGCCCCTCCCACGAGGTCCATGCTAAGGTGTCTCTATATTACATATATGACCCAATTATTCATCCTGCGTTATGCAGGATTTATCTATGAAACATGACTCTATCAATTGGCTGGCACTTGAAATCCCTGCAAGGAATTCCAATGGAACTCACAGAATCCCTGCCAGGACTTCCACTGGTACTCCCAGAATCCCTGCCAGGACTTCCAATGGAACCCATAGAATCCCTGCCAGGACTTCCAATGGAACTCATACAATCTCTGCCAGGACTTCCACTGGCACCCCCAGAATCCCTGCCAGGACTTCCAATGGAACTCGTAGAATCCCTGCCAGGACTTCCAATGGAACTCATACAATCTCTGCCAGGACTTCCACTGGTACCCCCAGAATCCCTGCCAGGACTTCCAATGGAACTCTCAGAATCAATGGCAGGACTTCCAATGGTACTCGTAGAATTCTTGCCAGGACTTTGAATGGTACTCGTAGAATCTCTTCCAGAATATCCAATGGTACTTCCAGAATCTCTGCCAGAACTTCCAGTGGTACTTATAGAATCTCTGCCAGGACTTCCAATGGTACTCACAGAATCCCTGCCAGGACTTCCAAAGGTATTCTCAGAATCCCTGCCAGGACTTCCAATGGTACTCATAGAATCCCTGCCAGAACTTCCAATGGTACTCTCAAAATCCCTGCCAGGACTTTCAATAGTACTCATAGATCTCCTGCCAGGACTTCCAATGGTACTCTCAGAATCCCTGCCAGGACTTCAAAAGGTACCTTTGGATGGTACTTGTAGAATCCCTGCCAGGACTTCCTATGGTGCTCCCAGAATCCTTGCCAGGACTGTCAATGGTATTCTCAGAATCCTTGCCAGGACTTTGAATGGTACTTGTAGAAAACCTGCCAGGACTTCCTGTGTTGCTCTCAGAAACCCTGCCAGGACTGTCAATGTTACTCTTGGAATCCATGCCAGGACTTTAAATGGTACTCGTAGAATCTGTGCCAGGACTTCCTAAGGTACTTTAGAATCCCTGCCAGGACTTCCAATAGTACTCTCAGAATCCCTGTCAAGACTTCCAATGGTACTCTGAGAATCAATGCCAGGACTTTGAATGGTAATTTAGAATCCCTGCCAGGACTTCTAATGGTACTCTCAGAATCCCTGCCAGGACTTCCAGTGGTACTCATAGAATCTGTGCCAGGACTTCCAATAGTACTCTCAGAATCCCTGTCAAGACTTCCAATGGTAATCTCAGAATCAATGCCAGGACTTCCAGTGGTACTCATAGAATCTGTGCCAGGACTTCTTATGGTACTTTAGAAGCCCTGCCAGGACTTCCAATGGTACTCTCAGAATCAATGCTGGGACTTCCAATGGTACTCGCAGAATCCCTGCCAGGACTTCCAGTGGTGCTCTCAGAATCAATGCCAGGACTTTGAATGGTATGGCATCAAAGGAATAAGAAGTGAGAGGAATCACTTTTTGTGATAATAAAATATATTTTTTCATTATTAAATTATTATGTAGTGGGATTAAAGGATAATTTTTTAAAATGTTTGCAGGAGAAATGTTTTAACAGAAGTGATATCTCATCGCACCTTTTCCAGATGAAGGTTCATCCATCGTGTAAACGTTCTTTTCTGTACATTTTCCCGTTCAGCTAGAATGAAAAAAAAAAAAGAAGAAGAGCCGATGAGCACAAGAGACAAAGGTCTATGGAAATCACATCTCTACAATCTCATAGAGGTTTAACACTTTCAAGATTTTTAAATTTTCATTTTTCAATAAAACAATCCAAGGTGACCCTATGATAAGGGTCTTTACTAAAGTTTTTGGTGTGTGTATATATATATATAAAAAATCAAATCAAAACTCACAGAAGATGGGGCAAAATCAAAAAATCAAAAGTTTTTCTATTTCCTCCACAGATCAAATTGCATTCATTCACTAAAATAAGATTGATTCAGGAAAATACTGCATTATGGTCACTAGATGGCGCAGAGGCTCATAGGAAATAAGTATAATCCTTCACACTTCACATCTGGGAGGGCCACAATGTGGGAGGAGTTGCTACACATGTTTTTGTCCCCCCCCCCACATTGAGGCCCGCCCAGGTGAGACGTCACTTCCGGCCCTGCGCAGTCCATGCGCTCAGAAGATCCGGCGGATCGCGCCGGAATGGAGGGTGACTCACTCACAGCGCCGGAGCCGCGATGACGTCACCCTCCGTTCCGGCAAGTTCTGGCACGATCCGCCGCGAACCCGGGAAGAGACGCTGAGGGAACATGTCAGCCCCCTCAGCGGTGACCGAGCACCGCTTCGGGGGCTTTGTTCTAAGGTACATACTAGCACATTATGCTATTGTCTTGCAATTTGTTTGTTATTTTTCAGCGGTTTAGCGGTTTGCCACCGCTTTAAGGAGCTGCCATGAAAGTCTTTGGATTTATGGACTTTTAACATAACCTTATACTCCTTTAGCACATTCATGTGTAGGATGAGCTGTATCCCAACCTGCGCCATTCTCTAAAATTTCCTTCATTCGAAACAAATGGCACCTTGACGCAGCAAAGTGTAGCGGGCACCGCGGTGCGCAGTGATAACTAGACATGTGCACTGCCGAAAAATTAGTTTGTTTTCGTTTCGATCTTTTTTTTTTTTTGGTCATTCGTTATGATCGCAATTCGTAAATTCGAAAACCCATAAATTCGAAAGTCCCAAAATAAGAAAGAAAATCCAAAAGAATAACTAACTAATAATAACAATGTTCCATTTTTCGTTAAAAAACGAATTCGGAACGAATGGAATTGCACGTGTCTAGTGATAACGCACAAGTTTGAATCCTGCTTTAATATCAAGAAACGTAATACTTTTATACGAAGCGGGTTTGCATCTGATGATTTGATGTATCGATTAAAATGAATTTCATAATTTTTTTTTATAAAATAAGTCAAACTTTGATCATTTTTTAAAAATGAAGCCGTGACAATACGATCGCTCTGACGCAGCGGCAGAACGGCCTTAATTATACAGGAATGAGGAATCTCCTGGAAGGGGATTATGAAAAGAACAGATACAGTGGAGTTTTCCTGGAATAGGTTCTTCATGTCACCGGAGCTCCGGTGCTGTCAGTGGAGATAATTACTGCAGTTAAAAGTCGGATTTGTGATAAAGCAGAACTTTTTATTACCCCGTTATACCACCACCTGCAGGAAGGCGGGACGTCAGCGGTAGAGCTGTGATGTTACCGCCCCCCCCGCTATACAGGCAACGGCCCATACATTCTCTGTACTATATATACTATAATTATATGTATTAGATTTATTATACCTCAAAGACTGAAATCTCCTTTATACCATTCAATGAAAATTACAGGTACGCCCCAGGATTTTGGGTGTATTTGCAGCGACGAACGTGTACTTTAACCACTTCCTACCCAGGCCAATTCTGACTCTTCTCTCCTACATGTAAAAATCATCATTTTTTTGCTAGAAAATTAAATAGAACCCCCAAACTTTATATATATATTTTTTGCAAACACTTTTTATCTTGCACGGTATTTGCGCAACAATTTTTCAAACACGCTTTCATACTTTAAAAAAAAAGAAAAAACATGAAAGTTAGCCCATTTTTTTTGCATATTGTGAAATTCACACAATGGTACTCTAGAATCCCTGCCAGAACTTCCAATAGTACTCTCAGAATCCCTGTCAAGACTTCCAATGGTACTCTCAGAATCAATGCCAGGACTTCCAATGGTACTCGTAGAATCTTTGCTAGAACTTTGAATGGTAATCTAGAATCCCTGCCAGGACTTCTAATGGTAATCTCAGAATCCCTGCTAGGACTTCCAGTGGTACTCATAGAATCTGTGCCAGGACTTCCAATGGTACTTTAGAATCCCTGCCAGGACTTCCAATGGTAATCTCAGAATCAATGCTGGGACTTCCAATGGTACTCGTAGAATCATTATATATATATTTTTTGCAAAACACTTTTTATCTTGCACGGTATTTGCGCAACAATTTTTCAAACACGCTTTCATACTTTAAAAAAAAAGAAAAAACATGAAAGTTAGCCCAAAGTTTGCATATTGTGAAATTCACACAGGGCTGTCAGGGCAAAAGGGGCAGCTGCCCCCCCCGGGCCCAGTCATTGTTGTGGTGCCCAAAGCAGCTGCCTCTTAAAACTGCAAATAGTTGATAGGTAAATTCGGGAGCCCTAAGAAAATGTTTGCCCAGGGTCCTAACAATATTAAAGACAGCCCTGCTTTCACAAAGCGTGCCCCGGCCCCACCCCCCACACTCTCCTCATTGGCTTACTGGCCAATGGTCCCCGCTGCTGTGTGTGTGAGCCAATGAGGAGAGAGAGACCCGAGAGAGACACTGCTTACATGAACATCACTAGATTAAGATAGAGCTCCAGGTATGTACAGTGAGGGAAAAAAGTATTTTAACCCCTGCTGATTTTGTACGTTTGCCCACTGACAAAGAAATGATCAGTCTATCATTTTAATGGTCGGTTTATTATAACAGAGAGAGACAAAATAACAACAAAATATCCAGAAAAACGCATTTCAAAAAAGTTATAAATTGATTTGCATTTTAATGAGTGAAATAAGTATTTGACCCCCTATCGATCATCAAGATTTCTGGCTCCCAGGTGTCTTCTATACAGTGACTCGGTTAAATTGATGATAGGCAACTCCTATCCTCATATTGATTAGTGGTTCCAAATTAATAATAACTACTGCAGTAGGGAACAGACACAAAAGATACGCTCAGCATCTTTCCAAATTACTGTTCTGCTTTATTATGACGCAATTGAAGGTTTTTATGCACATGATTACGTAGGTATCACATTAATATTACAATTGTACATTTATGGTAACAAGGGGCGTTACATAGGCAGGCTAATTCTAATCAGGACTCGAAAGAATGTAAACATTTACTGAAAACATTATTAGTGCCGTGCACAGTGAGGGCAGAGTGCAATACATACAAAATACAATACAATTATATACAGAACGTACAAATTTCCATTACAGTCTCCCCTCTTTTGATCAATATTTTGATCACTAACCATACCTGCTATCACCTTTAACCTGGAACCTCCACACGCTTAGGTGGAGGTAGTCCTGGCCAAAGAGGCAAAAAAACTCCATTGTGGAGAAAATAATAGCTGAGCAACTTTTTCATTACAAAATGACTTTTCATTGTGAAAAACAAATGATTGATAAGACATATTTACAGAGTACTGGCTGTACACTCCTGTGGCCAGAATGGCCTTCTAGCTGAATTGTGGACATGCTGACTTATCAGCATATGTAAACACAGACAATTCTACATATAATGGAAGACATACAAAAGACAAATATGACTTCAACATGGCTAAATATGACTTCAACTACTTTTCAAATATATATATCCCTTACAATTAAAGTAATTGAATCAAAAAGTACCCTAGACTGTGATCACAAGAGGGAAACAAATCAAACACAGAGATTTCTTTAATTTAGTCATTTTTGCAGTGTCTGGTGTGGATCCAGGTGACTTTTCCTTCAAGTTTTGCAAAAACTGTACATGAAATAGATGCAGTATTGAGTCTCCAAACATTTCCTTATATATAAATGTCTCTTAACAATCCAAAAGTCACCTGGCTTTAGTTTTAGATCCTTCCAAACTTTTAGGATCTGGAATTAGGGAGAAAACACATAAATGAGTTTGTAAAAAACCTTAAAAGATCAGCAACATTCTCTATGAGATCCGAATGAAGGACTTCAGCTGCTGAGACAAAATATAAGCAAGTGAGTAACACACTCCCAAACCAAATCCCATAGGGAGAGAGTCCAACATCCCCCTTAGGGGCTTCATAAAATATAAGAAAACATTCAGGCAAAAGTTTTCTAGTTTCTTACTCTACTTTGTCCGCTACATTGTAGACAGTAGGGGTGTAAAAATAAAACCTCAAAACTTCTATTAAGGACTCTCCTATAAAAAATGATTTCCTCTGTTACTCTCTGTACTTTCTGGCACTCTGTACTTACAAACTACTTCTGATAACACTTTTTACTGTGGCCTTTGCAGTAGCATTTGCCACTTTACATCCAAAAAACATGTCCATACAGACAAAATGCATACTCGTAAGATCCTGACTTGGGCATCTGGATATATCTTTTTTGTAATCTCTGGGAGGGATGTTCAGCTTTTGGTAACACCTTTGGTAACAGGTAAAACAAGAAGTGGTATGTTATAAAAACAACTGTGGAGAACCCTGGCTCTATCCCATGCTCATTTACTAAGGCAGCCATAACTGCTTGTGACTCATGACACGGTCCATGTGTCAAGCTGGAGGGAAAAGAGTGGCTGACAGACATAAATGATCACTTTTTCCAAAGTCCTGTTTCATAAGAAGTTGCCCCCTGTGGACCACTTGTTCTTCTCGTTCTGGGGTCCTTAAAGTTGAATTATTAATCCCAGCTATACTGGGCCAGAACTAGGGTGGAATCTGTGAGTTGCACAGACCCATCAAGTGTCCGGGGCTGTAAATGCAGCATCCTTAGAGTCACCTGGTCTACTTCCATGTGTGAAAGTTAATATGGCTACCTCAGCAAGAAGCTGGAAGGCTGAAAACAGCCAATCAAATTAACTTGGCATGCTTTATTGGTTTACCTGCCGAAGTAAAAACAAACTTCTGGCCCTTCAAATGGAACCAAAAGCTCTCTATATCTCGACTATCTATATAAATATACACTCTTTTTATAGCTCACAGGCTTTGCTAAAACATGGAGCTCTGCTTCTTGAGCTGGGCAAAAAGGATCCAATGACTTTGAATACAGGGTATCTTTCTGGGTGATAAACTGCATACTCAAATCTACAAAAAATGTAATATCTGGGTCTTCAGGGAGTGTGTCCCTCACTGGGCTCACAGCAACTGATTCCTACACCATCAATTTAACACATGTGGTTTTTCCTTTCTTTTGAATAAATGTCCACATTTTTCATTGTTAGATTTGTACATAAATAAACTCATATTTTAAACCTTTCATTAGACAAACATTTAGTTATCTGTATATTTGCTGCGCAGAATGTCGGACCATTGACCAAAACAATATCTAACTTTGTCTAATAGCACCTTTGCATAAAAGCTACAGCTCTGATATATCAGGATGAACCCTTCATTACTGGGTCCAGCTTGCATGAATATATTACAATGGCTTGTTTTCTATCATGCTATTTGTGTAAGAACTCCAGTTTCATGTTTCAAAAGACAACTTCTTCCTGGCAATATTATAATAAATGATAACAATACCCTGCGGTCATGGAGAGATGCCCATAAATCCAAAATATTCTTCTGCTTATACCACTGTACTTTACAAGAAAAAGGGGCACATCATTTCACAATCCACACATTCTGCTTTGGATTTCAAAAATAAAAATAAATAAAAACAAAAGGATCAATAATCTGTATGATGGACCAGAAAGCATCAAAAACTATAACACAACTGGCTGCAGGTGGCATCTATCCTAACAGGGTGTGTGGACTTGATGTGATGGGACTGTTATATTTAAATTTTATTTATTATTACTCTTACATCATGGACCGCACATCAAGTTATTATCAAAAACCTTACAATATCATTTTTGTAGAAGAACTTCTTATGTATCCCATCCATCTTGGCTTTGTTAAATATTATGGCAGCTTTATTCCAAATAACAACCTCATCTTAATCTTTTTTTTCTCTCAATAAGGGCTTATTGTATAAATGTAAAATTACAAAATTGTTATCTTAATCTAAACTAATCCCATTTTTACAAATTTCCCCAATAACCTGGATTTCATTTCCAACCAAAGGTTGTCTAAACCAGTTTCAATATATCTATATAATTGTTAAACTCATATTAGAAATTAATACTCATTATTACTTAATTTTACTTAATTTCCCTTTTTTAAATGCACTGTTTCCACTATCAAAGGATATTCAATTTGTGTAATACACGGTTAAATGTAACCTTCATTTTACCGTGTTTGGAAAACAGATTCAAAATAATTGTGATCACATTGTTTACCATTAGATTCGTTAACCCGGCACATTTTGTTATAAATGTTTTGTCTAAAAAACAGAAATTGGCATGATGTCCTTCCAGCTTATCACTAACCTCTCATCCCAGCCACATTTCTTTCAGGAGAGCACAAAGGAGGGGGTCACATCTGCGTACATGACACACACAAGCAATAGAACTAAAGGTCCCAGCATTCGCACATACATTTTTCCCATTTGTACACAACATGTGCATATCATTCTCTCACTTTCTTTTAACTCTTTAATATTTCCCTGCCTAAATTCTGCTTTCCTTATTTTGTTTAAATAACTTTTATATCTAGCTTCTATGATTCTATGATTCTATGATCAGATGGGGAGCCACAGTGCTCATCCCATCTTCCCTCTCTGACAACATATAAAGTATTCTGTTTTAACTCTCATTTCTCTGTTTCTGACTTTTACTAGTAGTGCCTGACCCCAAATTCATCCCACAACTTAACATGAAAATGTCCCTTTCTGTCTAGTGTTAATGTCACCCTTGATCCATCCTGCTCACATAGATAACTTGTTTCTCTAGCTGTTTACTCTGCATTAGTCTTAGTCCCTGTGGACCTTGGTAACCCAATTACCTATTGTGGATCTCTGTCCACTTTAACCATTAATATAGGGGCTCAGTATAGGCGGAACCACACCTTCGGTTCATATATAGCGCTTCTCTTGCGCTGGGCATTTTTGAGGGTCTCTTACCCTTCATTCCCTTACTTAATTCAATGCCCATAATGACTGGCCAGTCTTCTCTCTTCTCTACTTGTGCCTATACCCTCTTGCCTCTAAACTACTTTATCTAGCAGATGTACTACATATACCTGTGAACAGTACTATTCTTCCCTTTCTTATTTATAACACTCCGATGGACAGTAGACAGTGACAACATAACATATAACCACCAATCAATACAGTTCGATTAAGGGGAGTAAAATAGGTACCCTTTGTCCCGAAAATGCCTTACCGATCAAGGAAGTCTGATAACTCAAATGTAAGCAAAAGGCTTACCTCAGCCGGCTGATTATCAGAAATTCCCGGATCGTCTCAAGCTCCTCGTTTCGGATACTCAGGGTCACCTGGAATCCCCTCCTAAGGCAAAGCTCGCCATGCATGACTCGGTTAAATTGATGATAGGCAACTCCTATCCTCATATTGATTAGTGGTTCCAAATTAATAATAACTACTGCAGTAGGGAACAGACACAAAAGATACGCTCAGCATCTTTCCAAATTACTGTTCTGCTTTATTATGACGCAATTGAAGGTTTTTATGCACATGATTACGTAGGTATCACATTAATATTACAATTGTACATTTATGGTAACAAGGGGCGTTACATAGGCAGGCTAATTCTAATCAGGACTCGAAAGAATGTAAACATTTACTGAAAACATTATTAGTGCCGTGCACAGTGAGGGCAGTGTGCAATACATACAAAATACAATACAATTATATACAGAACGTACAAATTTCCATTACAACAGGTAACAAGCTGAGATTAGGAGCACTCTCCTAAAGCGAGTCCTCCTAATCTCAGCTTGTTACCTGTAAAAAAGACACCTGTCCCCAGAAGCAATCAATCAGATTCCAATCTCTCCACCATGGCCAACACCAAAGAGCTGCCCAAGGATGTCGGGGACAAGATTGTAGACCTACACAAGGCTGGAATGGGCTACAAGACCATCGCCAAGCAGGGTGATGAGAGGGTGACAACAGTTGGTGCAATTATTCGCAAATGGAAGAAACACAAAATAACTGTCAATCTCCCTCGGTCTGGGGCTCCATACAAGATCTCACCTCGTGGAGGTCCAATGATCAGGAGAATCAGCCCAGAACTACACGGGAGAATCTTGGCAATGATCTCAAGGAAGCTGGGACCATAGTCACCAAGAACACAATTGGTAACACACTACACCGTGAAGGACTGAAATCCTGCAGCCCCCAAAAGGTCCCCCTGCTCAATAAATCACATGTACAGGTCTGTCTGAAGTTTGCTAATGAACATCTGAATGATTCAGAGGAGAACTGGGGGAAAGTGTTGTGGTCAGATGAGACCAAAATCGAGCTCTTTGGCATCAACTCAACTCGCTGTGTTTGGAGGAGGAGGAATGCTGCTTATGACCCCAAGAACACCCCCCCTCCACAGAGGTGGAAACATTGGGAGTGTTTTTTTGCTAAGGGGACAGGACAACTTCACCATATCAAAAGGGATGATGGACGGGTCCATGTACGGTCAAATCTTGGGTGAGAACCTCCTTCCCTCAGCCAGGGCATTGAAAATGGGTCATGGATGGGTATTTCAGCATGACAATGACCCAAAACACACGGCCAAGACAACAAAGGAGTGGCTCAATAAGAAGCACATTAGGGTTCTAGAGTGGCCTAGCCTGTCTCCAGACCTTAATCCCATAGAAAATATGTGGAAGGAGCTGAAGGTTCGAGTTACCAAATGTCAGCCTGGAAATCTTAATGACTTGGAGAGGATCTGCAAAGAGGACAAAATCCCTCCTGAGATGTGTGCAAACCTGGTGGCCAACTACAAGAAACGTCTGACCTCTGTGATTGCCAACAAGGGTTTTGCCACCAGCTATTAAGTCATGTTTTGCTAAGGGGTCAAATAATCAAATACTTATTTTACTCATTAAAATGCAAATCAATTTATAATTTTTTTTAAATGCATTTTTCTGATGTCTTTTTTCTTTTCATGGCTTGCCTCAAAGAGGAAAATACTGCATTATGGCCACTAGATAGAGCTGATGATCATTGGAAACAAACCCAAACTGGAAGTTCCACTTTGAGGACTCGTCCCCTGCTCCTCTTGAAGAATTATCACTTTTGAGGAGCAGGTACCCGATTTTGACAGGTACCCGCTCCTACTTCTGCTCGGACAACCTAGGCCAGTGGTCTCCAAACCCGGGGGCCAGATGTGGCCCTCTTCTTGTTTTTATAGGGTCCTGGGGGCACTATTTTGTTCACCGATACCAACAATGGACAAAATTGCCTCCACTGACCACAATGAAAGGGGGCACAATTCCTCCCAATGACACCAACAATGGGGCCCAATGACATCAACGTTGGGGCACAATTCCTCTCACTGACACCAATGATGGGGCACAATTCCTCCCAATGACACCACTGATGGGGCACAATTCCTCCCACTGACACCAACAATGGGGCCCAATGACATCAACGTTGGGGCACAATTCCTCTCACTGACACCAATGATGGGGTACAATTCCTCCCATTAACACCAACAATGGGGCCCAATGACATCAATGATGGGGTGCGCTTCCTCCCAATGACACCAAGGATGGAGCCCAATGACATCAATGACTGGGTGAAATTCCTCCCGAAGACACCAACAATGGGGCCCAATAACATCAACGATGGGGCACAATTCCTCTCACTGACACCAATGATGGGGTGTAATTACTCCCCCTGAAACAAACTATGGGGTATTATATTTTTTACCACTGACGGGATTTTTTCTAACCCCCCCCCCCCGAAAGACAGTAAACTGGCCTTTTGTTTCGAAAGTTTGAAGACCCTTGACCTAAATTGGAAGCGGAAGTTCTTCGTTTTTGTAGCTGCTGGCTTTTATTTATTTATTTTTTACAGGAGACTGGGCAAACGCTTTAAAGAGATATGGACCTTAGATTGTAAGCTCCTTGAGCAGAGGAACTGATGTGACATGTAAAGTGATGTATAAATGACCAGCTCTGTATAAATCCTGGTAATAGATCGAATAAATGCGGGCAAAATGGGAAGAGCAGGTGGGAGGTCACAGGATAGCAGTCATGTGATCAGGTCACTGCTGATCGGAAATAAACTATGGAGAGGTCACATGACCGGAAGTCCCCCTCGAAGAAAGAACATGGTGGCCTCCAGTCTTACAAAGAGTATATTCATGAGACCGTGCCCTGACATGGGGACCATTGCACGCAAATTATTCTGTGACTGCTGCCACTCCTAAGAAAGGATGTCACAGTACATGTTGGCATTCATGGTTCCCTCAATGAACTGTAGCTCCCCAGTGCCGGCAGCACTCATGCAGCCCCAGACAATGACACTCCCACCACCATGCTTGACTGTAGACAAGACACACTTGTCTTTGTCCTCCTCACCTGGTTGCCCCCACACACGCTTGTCACCATCTGAACCAAATAAGTTTATCTTGGTCTCATAAGACCACAGGACATGGTTCCAGTAATCCATGTCCTTAGTCTGCTTGTCTTCAGCAAACTGTTTGCGGACTTTCTTGTGCATTATCTTTAGAAGAGGCTTCCTTCTGGGATGACAGCCATGCAGACCAATTTGATGCAGTGTGCGGCGTATGGTCTGAGCACTGACAGGCTGACCCCCCCACCCCTTCAACCTCTGCAGCAATGCTGGCAGCACTCATACATCTATTTCCCAAAGACAACCTCTGGATATGACGCTGAGCACGTGACCTCAACCTCTTTGGTCGACCATGGCGAGGCCTGTTCTGAGTGGAACCTGTCCTGTTGTTATACCTCTGTATGGTCTTGGCCACCGTGCTGCAGCTCAGTTTCAAGGTCTTTGCAATCTTCTTATAGCCTAGGCCATCTTTATGTAGAGCAACAATTCTTTTTTTCAGATCCTCAGAGAGTTCTTTGCCATGAGGTGCCATGTTGAACTTCTAGTGACCAGTATGAGAGAGCGAGAGCGATAACACCAAATTTAACACACCTGCTCCCCATTCACATCTGAGACCTTGCCTAATTGGGCCCAATTTGGAGATTTTCACTTAGGGGTGTACTCACTTTTGTTGCCAGTGGTTTAGACATTAATGGCTGTATGTTGAGTTATTTTGAGGGGACAGCAAATTTACACTGTTATACAAGCTGTACACTCACTACTTTACATTGTAGCAAAGTGTCATTTCTTCAGTGTTGTCACATGAAAAGATAGAAGAAAAGATTTACAAAAATGTTAGGGGTGTACTCACTTATATGAGATACTGTATCAGATAGAGTGGGCGGAGTTCACGCCTCGTAGTTTTTCTTTTTTAGAGGTTTTTTTTTTTCGGCGGGGGTTTAGGGATTTTTGGGGGTTTTCAGTGTATTTTATGAGTGTCAAACAGAGAAAGATATTGGATATAAAATAAAAATGACAACAACAATAAAAATAAAATATCATTAATAACGTTTCTGATGTCAGACTCTGACCGTTCCCTATATAAAGATTTGGCGCAGAGCAGTTACATTTAATTACAGGGACAGTTATAGAACACAAGCCCCCCCCCCCCGAGATCTCCTAATAGCATTCTCACGGGTCCCTGTTCTGACCCACGTCACTCACTTCTCAGCGGGAATCAGGACAGCAGCCAATCAACAGACAGCAAGGGAAAAATCCCAGCAAAGTATAACCCAATATAACATAATAATTGTAACCAATGCATACTAATCAGATCATATTAATATTTGTATGAAAAAATATTCATAGTCAATATCTTCCAGGTCATTTTTTTATGTTTTGAGAACAATTCTCAGTACATACAGTATTGTATTGCAATCACTGTTTTATGTGTTAGCTCAATTTCTAAATCTGGGAAAGCTGAAATATGCAAATTAGATGATGGGTGAAAATAGCGATTATTAGATATTTATTTCAGCGTCCAAAGCCAAAACATGTTATTTTTATTTTGGACAAATTCCCTGTGAGCGTTTCCTTGCCATCTGGATCCCATTGGGGATGTTTCACATCCTGTCCTGTAGAAAAGAACAGAATATGAAAGGAGGCCCAGCAATACACGGAGGAGGAAGAAGCTACGACATCCAAAAGACCCCCAACGGCCAAACACAAGCTGACATTGGTATATGTAGTGTAGTGAGGAATACAAAGATCTGTACACTTGGGAAACAAAACAACCTCCCAACAAATGAATGGCTCAACTATTCTGAACAAGGGTTCCTCCAGTCAGTGGTGTCCAGGGGTTCCTTGAGTTGTGGCTGATTGACCCCACATCGGAAACAAAACAACCTCCCAACAAACAAATGGCCCAACATAGGAGGGCAAAACCTACAGGTCAAGACCCAGTAGTCTTCCTACACCAACCATTCTCAACCAGGGTTCCTCCAGAGGTGTCCAGGGGTTCCTTTGAGTTGTGGCTGATTGACCCAACATCTGAAACAAAATAACCTCCCGACAAAGAAATGGCCCAACACAGGAGGGCAAAACCTTAGGTCAAGACCCAGTAGTCTTCCTATACCAACCATTCTTAACCAGGGTTCCTCCAGAGGTGTCCAGGGGTTCCTTGAGCTGTGGCTGGTTGACCCCACATCTGAAACAAAATAACCTCCCAACAAACAAATGGCCCAACACAGGAGGGCAAAACCTGTAGGTCAAGACCCAGTAGTCTTCCTACACCAACCATTCTCAACCAGGGTTCCTCCAGAGGTGTCCAGGGGTTCTTTGAGCTGTGGCTGGTTGACCCCACATCTGAAACAAAACAACCTCCCAACAAACGAATGGCCCAACACAGGAGGGCAAAACCTACAGGTCAAGACCCAGTAGTCTTCCTACACCAACCATTCTCACCCAGGGTTCCTCCAGAGGTGTCCAGGGATTCCTTGACTTGTGGCTAATTGACCCCACATCTGAAACAAAACAACCTACCAACAAACAAATGACCCACACAGGAAGGCAAAACCTACAGGTCAAGAGTCAGCAGTCTTTTTACACTAACCATTCTTAAAGCGGGGGTCCACCCACACCGCCAAAAAAAAAAAATATTAAAAGCCAGCAGCTACAAATACTGCAGCTGCTGACTTTTTAATACATGGCCACTTACCTGTCCCAGGGTCCAGCGATGTCGGCAGGCGACGCCGAGAACCCGCTCGGTTCTCGGCAGCTGCCGCCGCCATCTTGGTGAGGGAATCAGGAAGTGAAGCGTTGCGGCTTCACTTCCCAGTTCCCTACTGCGCATGCGCGAGTCGCGCTGCGCGTCCCAAGTGGTCCCCGTTTTCTCCTGGGAGCTGTGTTTCCCAGGAGACAGCGCGGTGGGGACGGGAAGAGGCGTAGACTCCCATGGGAATCTATGCCGGAAGTGGGTGCAAATACCTGTCTTAGACAGGTATCTGCACCCCCCTCCCCCCTGAAAGGTGCCAAATGTGACACCGGAGGGGGGGAGGGTTCCGAAAAGCGGAAGTTCCATTTTTGTGTGGAACTCCGCTTTAACGAGGGTTCCTCCAGTAGTTTCCAGAGGTTCCTAGAGCTGGGGCTGATTGACCCCACATGTGAGACAAAACAACCTCCCAACAAATGAATGGCCCAACACACAAGGGCAAATTCTACAGGTCAAGAGTCGGCAGCCTTCCTACACCAACCATTCCCAACTAGGGTCCCTCCAGTGGTGTCCAGGGGTTCCTTGAGCTGTGGCTGATTGACCACACATCTGAGGGTGCCTGCATAGTTCTAGGGCCAATGTCACTTGGCGGAGCCAATGCATAGCACCAATAATCTTTTTTTGCTACCTGTAAGAGTGTCACTTTTACCCACATCTTAAGGGTTGCATTCTTCCCGCTAATTACCAAAATAAGGGGCATTTTTCCCTCTGATTCCCAATGAATTGATTTTATCAGGGGTTTCCCAAGACGTAATAACCAATAAATTGATTTTAACAGGGGTTTCCCAAGATGCAATAAGTACTTTATGGGTTCCTCTGGGGTAAAAAGGTTGAGAAAGGCCATCCTACACCAAAAGGAAAGGGTCCATTCTTACCAGGACAATGAGGAGCAGGTTTTGGACAGAGAGGACAACTGGTTCACGAGAGGCAGGAAAGAGGCCATCTACCTACGTCAAACTGGATCAACCATCTCTGAATAGGGGTGGGGGCCTTCAACACCATCCGTCTTCACATATAATGTTGTTTTAACATCTCTGCCCTGGCGATCTGACAACCGTTCACATTTGCCAACCGGGCCACTTCTGCCACTGCTCTCCTACATGTAAAAATCTACATTCTTTTGTATTTATATATATTTTTATCAGAGGCCCTATAGAATAAAATGGTGGGTTTTGCAATTTTTTTATGTCACACGGTATTTGTGCAGGGTTTATTCAAACGCTTTTTTTTGTAAAATGTAAAATAATATGTTACACTCAATAAATAGAGACCAACCAGGGGACTTTTAGGGCATCAAACACAGTATATCATGGTTGCTCTCCACTAGTGATGAGTTAATGGTATGGCCCAAACCCATGGGAAGCTGTGACATAATAGCAGGCCTCCAGCACAATCAGCTGTGGTTGGGGGAACTCTCTACCCTACAGTTGCACGTATCAAAGGAATTTTTATGGCCAATAGATGGCGCTGTCATAAGAACTAAGTATGTGCCTTAGCGGCACTGGATGGCGCTGAGGAGCATACTGATTTCCTATGATAGCGCCATCTAGTTTATTAGAAAAAAATTGCAGAAGAATTCCAGGCACGCTATATTTTTACATAGTTACATTGTTTCAGCTCGGACCAATGTACCTATACCCTCACCGGCCACTTTATTAGGTACACCTGTTCATTTGCTTGGTCACATAAATGGCTAATCAGCCAATCATACAGCAGCAACTCAGTGCATTTAGGCATCTAGACGCGGTGAAGACGACTTGCTAAAGTTCAAACCGAGCATCAGAATGGGGAAGAAATTGGATTGAAGTGACTTTGAAGGTGGCATGGTTGTTGGTGGCAGACGGGCTGGTCTGAGGATTTCTAGGATTTTCACACACAACCATCTCTCGGGGGTTTACAGAGAATGATGGGAAAAAGAGAAAATATCCAGTGAGCGGCAGTTGTGTGGAGGAAAATGCCTTGTTGAGGTCAGAGGAGAATGGGCAGACTGGTTCCAGATGATAGAAAGGCAACAGTAACACAAATAACCACTCGTTACACCCAAGGTATGCAGAATACCATCTCTGAACACACAACACATCCAACCTTGGAGCAGATGGGCTACAGCAGCAGAAGACCACACCGGGTGCCACTCCTGTCAGCTAAGAACAGGAAACTGAGGCTACAATTGGCACAGGATCACCAACATTGGACAATATAAGATTGGAAAAACGTTGCCTGGTCTGATGAGTCTGGATTTCAGCTGCGACATTCAGATGGTGGGGTCAGAATTTGGTGCATGGATCCATCCTGCCTTGTATCACCGGTTCAGGCGGGTGGTGGGGGTGTAATGGTGTGGGGGATGGGATATCACTGGTTCAGGCTGGTGGTGGGGGTGTAATGGTGTGGGGGATGGGATATCACTGGTTCAGGCTGGTGGTGGGGGTGTAATGGTGTGGGGGGGGGGGTATTTTCTTGGCACACTTTGGGCCCCCCCATGGTTTACACACCACGGATTACCTGAGTATTGTTGCTGACCATGTCCATCCCTTTATGACTACAGTGTCCCCATCTTCTGATGGCTCCTTCCAGCAGGATAATGCACCATGTCACAAAGCTCCAATCATCTTACCACTGGACAATGAGGTCCCTGTCCTCCAATGGCCTCCACACTCAGCACATCTCGTCCAATAGGGCACCTTTGGGATGTGGTGGAATGGGAGATTGGCATCCTGGATTTGCAGCCAACAAATCTGCAGCAACTGTGTGATGTTATCATGTCACTATGGAGCAAAATCTCTGAGGAACGTTTCCAACACCTTGTTGTATCTATACCACCAAGAATGAAGGCCAAAGGGTGTCCAACCTGCTACTAGCAAGGGGGACATAATAAAGTGGCCAGTGAGTGTATATATACCATATCAGTGGGATGTCTCTAGAAGCTGGAGATCATTGTAGTTGATACCACTACTACACCGCTACTACCGTGATCTCCACTAACTCCCAGGTCCGGTGCGGAGTCACTGCCCAGCTGTGTTGTGAACACAGACGGTCGGCTTCTTGGGATGGGCACTAGTCAGGGAATGAATTGCATTTTCTCAATGGATGCAAAGTATTCTCTGATTGGATAAGGTGGGAAGGCGGAGTGATGATGTCACGCTCTCCACCTTGTCCGGTCGGAAAACACTTTTTGCGTTCATAAAGAATCTGTCTGCAGTCATCAATAACATAAACAGCGCGTGCAGAAAAAGAAGTGTTTTGCCAACAAATGCTATGCCAGGATATGACCTGAGTCGGTATTATAACACAAGGTGATTATTATACGGCACAAGAAAAGGCGTCCCGGACAGGTAATAAATCGGGGACAATTCACTACAATGGAGCTTCCTGTACATCTTCATAAGACAACACAACTCACATCTCCATCAATTCCAACAGAATCTCATTTAAATCAAAACTCCAGCTAAAAATAGAATAAACCTGAATAGATGATTAAAATGTAAAGCAGTTTTTACTGCAATATTCACCTTCAGTACAAAGCAGCCCACCGCAGTATTTCTTTTTCACCACTAGATGTCCCCAGTCTGATGACCAGCATTATTTAACCTACTTCCTCAGAGCCCAGGCTGATCAAAGACCGTCCCCCCCAGCTTGTGGCTGAGCAGCGAAAGGAGAAGCAGCACAATGATGAGCTCATCTCTCTGTCACTCTGCTCTCCCCTCCTATCAGCGTGCTCCTCAAACTGTTTGGCTCATTGAGAGCTCATGATCAGCTGTATATTTAGCATTAAAGTGTTACTAAACCCAGGACTCTGCATTCACTATATCTGGTCTCCCCAGGACTCTGCATTCACTATATCTGGTCTCCCCAAGACCCTGCATTCACTATATCTGGTCTCCCCAGGACCCTGCATTCACTATATCTGGTCTCCCCAGGACCCTGCATTCACTACATCTGATCTCCCCAGGACTCTGCATTCACTATATCTGGTCTCCCCAGGACTCTGCATTCACTATATCTGGTGTCCCCAAGACTCTGCATTCACTATATCTGGTCTCCCTAGGACTCTGCATTCACTATATCTGGTCTCCCCAGGACTCTGCATTCACTATATCTGCTCTCCCCAGGACTCTGCATTCACTATATCTGGTCTCCCCAGGACCCTGCATTCACTATATCTGGTCTCCCCAGGACTCTGCATTCACTACATCTGATCTCCCCAGGACCCTGCATTCACTATATCTGGTCTCCCCAGGACTCTGCATTCACTATATCTGGTCTCCCCAGGACTCTGCATTCACTATATCTGGTCTCCCCAGGACTCTGCATTCACTATATCTGGTCTCCCCAGGACTCTGCATTCACTATATCTGGTCTCCCAAGGACTCTGCATTCACTATATCTGGTCTACCCAGGACTTTGCATTCACTATATCTGCTCTCCCCAGGAATCTGCATTTACTAAATCTGGTCTCCCCTGGACTCTGCATTCACTATATCTGGTCTCCCCAGGACTCTGCATTCACTATATCTGGTCTCCCCTGGACTCTGCATTCACTATATCTGATGTCCCCAGGACTCTGCATTCACTATATCTGGTCTCCCCAGGACCCTGCATTCACTACATCTGGTCTCCCCAGGACCCTGCATTCACTATATCTGGTCTCCCCAGGACTCTGCATTCACTATATCTGGTCTCCCCAGGACTCTGCATTCACTATATCTGGTCTCCCCAGGACTCTGCATTCACTATATCTGGTCTCCCCTGGACTCTGCATTCACTATATCTGGTCTCCCCAGGACTTTGCATTCACTATATCTGCTCTCCCCAGGAATCTGCATTCACTATATCTGGTCTCTCCAGGACTCTGCATTCACTATATCTGGTCTCCCCAGGACCCTGCATTCACTATATCTGGTCTCCCCAGGACCCTGCATTCACTATATCTGGTCTCCCCAGGACCCTGCATTCACTACATCTGATCTCCCCAGGACTCTGCATTCACTACATCTGATCTCCCCAGGACTCTGCATTCACTAAATCTGGTCTCCCCTGGACCCTGCATTCACTATATCTGGTCTCCCCAGGACCCTGCATTCACTATATCTGGTCTCCCCAGGACCCTGCATTCACTATATCTGGTCTCCCCAGGAGCCTGCATTCACTATATCTGGTCTCCCCAGGACCCTGCATTCACTACATCTGATCTCCCCAGGACTCTGCATTCACTATATCTGGTCTCCCCAGGACTCTGCATTCACTAAATCTGGTCTCCCCTGGACCCTGCATTCACTACATCTGATCTCCCCAGGACTCTGCATTCACTATATCTGGTCTCCCCTGGACTCTGCATTCACTATATCTGGTCTCCCCAGGACTCTGCATTCACTATATCTGGTCTCCCCTGGACCCTGCATTCACTATATCTGGTCTCCCCAGGACTCTGCATTCACTATATCTGGTCTCCCCAGGACTCTGCATTCACTATATCTGGTCTCCCCAGGACTCTGCATTCACTATATCTGGTCTCCCCAGGAGCCTGCATTCCCTATATCTGATCTCCCCAGGAGCCTGCATTCACTATATCTGGTCTCCCCAGGACTCTGCATTCACTATATCTGATCTCCCCAGGACTCTGCATTCACTACATCTGATCTCCCCAGGACCCTGCATTCACTATATCTGGTCTCCCCAGGACTCTGCATTCACTATATCTGGTCTCCCCAGGACTCTGCATTCCCTATATCTGATCTCCCCAGGAGCCTGCATTCACTATATCTTGTCTCCCCTGGACTCTGCATTCGCTATATCTGGTCTCCCCAGGACTTTGCATTCACTATATCTGCTCTCCCCAGGAATCTGCATTCACTATATCTGGTCTCTCCAGGACTCTGCATTCACTATATCTGGTCTCCCCAGGACCCTGCATTCACTATATCTGGTCTCCCCAGGACCCTGCATTCACTATATCTGGTCTCCCCAGGACCCTGCATTCACTACATCTGATCTCCCCAGGACTCTGCATTCACTACATCTGATCTCCCCAGGACTCTGTATTCACTAAATCTGGTCTCCCCTGGATCCTGCATTCACTATATCTGGTCTCCCCAGGACCCTGCATTCACTATATCTGGTCTCCCCAGGAGCCTGCATTCACTATATCTGGTCTCCCCAGGACCCTGCATTCACTACATCTGGTCTCCCCTGGACTCTGCATTCACTATATCTGGTCTCCCCAGGACTCTGCATTCACTATATCTGGTCTCCCCTGGACCCTGCATTCACTATATCTGGTCTCCCCAGGACTCTGCATTCACTATATCTGGTCTCCCCAGGACTCTGCATTCACTATATCTGGTCTCCCCAGGACTCTGCATTCACTATATCTGGTCTCCCCAGGAGCCTGCATTCCCTATATCTGATCTCCCCAGGAGCCTGCATTCACTATATCTGGTCTCCCCAGGACTCTGCATTCACTATATCTGATCTCCCCAGGACTCTGCATTCACTACATCTGATCTCCCCAGGACCCTGCATTCACTATATCTGGTCTCCCCAGGACTCTGCATTCACTATATCTGGTCTCCCCAGGACTCTGCATTCACTATATCTGGTCTCTCACAGTACACAGAACATGGAAATTGCAATTATTTTAGTAAATATAAACTGCTAAATACCCTTTCTCATCAGCAGTATATATACACTATATTGCCAAAAGTATTGGGACACCTTCCTTTACACGCACATGAACTTTAATGGCATCCCAGTCTTTGTCCGTAGGGTTCAATATTGAGTTGGCCCCGCCCCTTTGCAGCTATAACAGCTTCAACTCTTCTGGGAAGGTGGTCCACAAGGTTTAGGAGGGTGTCTATGGGAATGTTTGACCATTCTTCCAGAAGGGCATTTGGAGGTCAGATCTGATCTGACGTCAGGTCTCATGTTGGAGGAGAAGGCCTGGCTTGCAATCTCCACTCTAATTCATCCCAAAGGTGTTCTATCGGGTTGAGGTCAGGACTCTGTGCAGGCCGGTCAAGTTCTTCCACCCCAAACTCGCTCCTCCATGTCTTTATGGACCTTGCTTTGTGCACTGGTACGCCAAGTCATGTTGGAACAGGAAGGGGCCATCCCCAAACTGTTCCCACAAAGTTGGGAGCATGAAATTGTCCAAAATGTCTTGGTATGCTGACGCCTTAAGAGTTCCCTTCACTGGAACTAAGGGGCCAAGCCCAACCCCTGAAAAACAACCCTACACCATAATCCCCCCTCCACCAAATGATTTGGACCAGTACGCAAAGCAAGGTCCATAAAGACATGGATGAGCGAGTTTGGGGTGGAGGAACATGACTGGCCTGCACAGAGTCCTGACCTCAACCCGATAGAACACCTTTGGGATGAATTAGAGTGGAGACTGAGAGCCAGGCCTTCTCGTCCAACATCAGTGCCTGACCTCACAAATCCTCTTTTGGAAGAATGGTCAAACATTCCCATAGACACCCTCCTAAACCTTGTGGACGGCCTTCCCAGAAGAGTTGAAGCTGTTATAGCTGCAAAGGGCGGAGCCAACTCAATATTGAACCCTACGGACTAAGACTGGGATGTCATTAAATTTCACGTGAGTGTAAAGGCAGGCGTCCCAATACTTTTGGAAATATAGTGAATAAATGGATGACAGGCTGACAGCGGCCCCTCAATCTTTATAAACAAATAACTTTATTCTTTAAAGTTAGCTACAAACCCTGATCTAGAGGGGAGTTATGTTTTCATTTTTCTTCAAAGTTTCCCTTTTATCGGGAGTCTGTTTGTATACGTCAAGGCACTGAAGCCTGAGAAATTGCTTTCATCGAGGACCCTGATTCATTGTGACGTTCTGTGACACAAACAATGGCGGCCTTCATCTACCGCACACACAAACCAAGCTTCGATGTCTTCAATTACTGAGCTGTGACTGCAGGACGGCGCTGACCTTGCCTAAACCAACAACGCGTTTCGTCTGGTGGACTGTATGCAATTCTCGGTGGGTGAAGCTGTCTGACGCTTTGCAGGTTGTCAGTTTGCCCCCCATAAAAGGTGTCAGCCCTCCTCAACCATGAAATGATTTTTATTGGAGGAGTGGGGCGACCAAGCTGGGAGGTATGGAATGCACAAATTACTGACATGCTTGCGCGCTTTGCACGCTTGCCGCTTTGTATATATCATCAGTGGGCAAAATGATATTGAGGAGGACTCCAGGCAGGCAGCAATGTCTGTAGACATTTTTTTCAAAACTAACCTCAAAGTAACCTCTGGAGCTCACCTTTAACCTTAACCCATCCCCAATCCCCTAGTGGTAGACCTAATCCTCAGGCAAAATGTATACTGTGTACTGGAGATAAGTTCTACAAAAGTGGAGCAAATAAACCATATGGCACAAACCTCTTCAAATGATTGAGTTCTGGTGTCTCCAGTGAAGGGTAAGGACGAGCTTAGGGTCTGTCTGGCCCAATGAGCTACAGCTGGGGAATTCCCTGTCCTGCAGTTACACATACACAAAGGTGTAGAGATGTTTGTGACACCATTGACCTAAAATGACCACATGGACCCACCAAACCCAAGCTCAACCTTAGTGAGGCGTACTGTTTAATACTTCCTCATACTTCTTCCTTTAGACTTCCTTTAGACATTTTAAATAAGTGAGCACTTCCAGCTTTACTGTGTTCAAAGCCAGCTCCATAAAGACCCGGTGTGACCAGTTTGGTGTGGAGGAACTCGAGTGTCCTCCACAGAGCCCCGACCTCAACCCTACTGATCACCCTTTGGAATGAATTGGAGATGGTGAACCAGGTCTTTCCACCCAACATCAGTACCTGACCTCACACATGTTTTTTTTGGCTGACTGGACGCAGATTCCCACAGATTTGTAGGAAGCCTTCCAAGAAAAGTAGACCCAGCTCCAAAAGGACATGGTTTGACCAGTTTGGTGTGGAGGAGCTCAAGTGTCCTCCACAGAGCCCTGACCAGGAGCAGCCCAATCATTAAGGGCACTGCCCCCCCCCCCCATTCATCACCACCTCCCCCTATCCATGCATCTGTGGCCCCTTTGAGGACGCTGGATGCATAGATGCCAATTGAGGGGGAAGGGGGGGGGGGTTTAAAGCACTGATTAGAGTCAGAGACTCTAATAGACTTCAAAATAGGGTGGGCTCGGAACGCAGAGAATGCGCTCACAGTCCACCCAGGTGTGTTACATCAGCGAATGAATATTTGCTATTGTAATACTGATCCTCCTCCCGGCCAATCAGAAAGCGGATTTTGGCACCCGTCACCCGATTGGCTGAAAGGACAGGCGATCCTATTGGATGCCTAGGAGGAGGGGGAGGAGCGGCATGCTGGATGCTGCGGATTGAGGAGAGGACACGGAGCCGCTGCACACTGCCTGCCTAGATGGGTAAGTGTTGGATGGACCAGCAAACAGCACGGGGGGGGGGGGGGGTGCTGCTGCCCGCTTGAGGGGGGGTGGGTGCTTGTTTGCTGCCCCCTCCCGCCCAAAAAAAAAACACTAGCCGCCACTGGCCCTGACCTGAACACCTTTGGGATGAACTGGAATGCTGATTGTGATCCAGGTCTTCTCATCCAGAAGAGTGGAGACTTTTATGATGACAAAGGAGGAGGGGCAACTTCCATAGGGAAGGTGGGGGGCAACTCTATTTTAATGGCCAAGGGGTGTGCCAAATCCATTTTAATGGCAATGGTGGGGCAACTCCATAGAACTGGTCATGGGGTGGCAACTTTATATTAATGGCCATGGTTGGGCAACTCCATAGAACTGGTCATGGGGTGGCAACTTTATATTAATGGCCATGGTTGGGCAACTCCATAGAACTGGTCATGGGGTGGCAACTTTATATTAATGGCCATGGTTGGGCAACTCCATAGAACTGGCCATGGGGTGCCAACTTTATATCAATGGCCATGGTGGGGCAATGTCATATTACCGGACATGGGGCAGGTGGGGACAGCTCAATATTATTGCCCATGATTTGGGAATGGGATGTCCAGCAATCTCATATAGATGTAGATATCAGGGTTCCAGAGACATCTGGCCAAAGTGTGTTTCATCCTATTGTTAGTTTGAACACCTTGGTGGTAAATTATGATGCACCAAATTATAGGCTCTGAAACTGATACTAAAGGTTCCCGATCTAAAAAAATAAAAAATAACAAACATGTCAGACTTACTGTACCCGCTCTGTGTAATGGTTTAGCACAGAACAGCCCCGATCCTCCTCTTCTGGGGTCCCCCTCTACCGGCGCCTCTGCCTCCCCCACGGAGCTTGGCTCAGCCCCACCCCCGTTCCCTCCTCACTGGCTGTGCTTCCTCCCAGCCAGTGAGGAGGAAGAGACCCAGGAGAGCCACTGCTCTCAAGTGCATCACTGGATCGAGATCAGGCTCAGGTAAGTATTAGGGGGCTGAGGGGGCAGCTGCACACTGAAGGTTTTTAACCTTCATGCATTGAATGAATGAAGGTAAAATACCTTCAGCCTTTAGAACCACCTGAACACCAAGACCACACAACTTATCAAATCAGCGTTCTACTTACTAACTCTCCCAACTTAATAATACTTATGAAACCGGCAAAATCAAAAATGTTGCCGATAACCAATGCCACTCAAATGCATAATCCAATTTTGCCAAGTTGTCCAATTTTTTAAAACAGTTTAGTTTTCATTTCTCCTTCACAATTTTGTATTTGCTAGAGGATAAAAAATGGAAGAACCAGCAAGGAAGGAAAAGTTATGAAGAAAATCCAGGAACTGCAACGGATAGACAAGGATGAAAGGGAATGAAGGACTAGGGATGCAGGACAAGGAAGGACAAGGAAGAAAGGGCAAGGTTGGAGATGGAAAGAAGGAAAAGGAAGGGAGGAAATGGATCAGAGGACAGGGCATGAAAATATGGACAACGAAGTAAGAAAAGACAAGAATGAAAAAAAAGAAAAAAGAAAAAAAGAAGGAAGAACGAATAAGGAAAGAAATGAAAGAAAGGAAATTGAAGAAAAAAAAATGATGGACCCTAAAGTAAAGAAAGGGAAAAAAGGAAGAGACAGGAAGGCAGGACAGGGAAATAAGAACAAGGGAAGAGGAATAGGTTAAACCCAACTGAATTAATGGACAAGGAAGTAAAGGGAAGAAAGGAAGTACAAGGAAGGAAGGAAAATTTATGAAGAAAATCCAGGAACTGCAACGTATAGAAAAGGATGAAAGGAAATTGAATGAAGGACAAGGAAATGAGGAGAAGGGGGAAGGAAGGAAATAAAAGAAGAGAGGGAAAAGAAAGAAAGAAAGAAAATGGAAGGCAGAGCAGGGAAGGATGCAAAAGGAAAAAAGATTAAGGAAAAGGCAAAAAAGGAAGGACAAGTCAGGAACTGAGGAAAGAAAAGAAAGATAGGGAAAGGAAGAAAGGTCTAAGAACTATAGAAAATGATGAAAGGAAATTGAATGAAGGCAGGACAAGGAAAAGCCTAAAAGGAATAAAGAAAATGGAGCGATGAAAGTAAGTACAAGGAAATAAGGATAAAGGAAAGACAAGACTGGACAGAAAAGGAAAAGAAATGGAAGCAAGGCCAAGGAAGACCAAGAAAGGCAGGGCAGGGAAAGAATAAAGGAAAGGAAATTAAGATAGGGGAAGGAAGAAAGGTCCAAGAACTATAGAAAAGGATGAAAAGAAATTGAAGGAAGTACAATAAAAGAATGGAGAAAGCAAAGGAAAGAGAGGAAAAGAAAGAAAGGGCCAGGAACAACATAAAAGGACGGACAAAGGAGGAAGGAAAAGGAAGAAATGAAATGGAGGTAAGGACAAGGAACGCAGGGCAAGTTAAGAATACAGGAAGGGGAAGTAAGACAGGGGAAGGAAGAAAGGCCTAGGAACTACAGAATAGGAAATGATGAAAGAAAATTGAAAGAAGGACAATGAAGGCAGGACAAGGAAAGAAGTAAAATGAATAAAGAAAATGGAAGAGAAGACAAGGAAGGCAGGGCAAGTTAGGAAGGAAAAGGAAGAAAGGAAAAAGAACTATTGAAACGATGAAAGGAAAGACAAGGAAATAAGGACAAAGGAGAAAGGAATAAAGAAGGAAAAACAAGACTGGGAGGAAAAGGAAACCAGACATGGAAAGGGAGGGCAAGGAAAGAATAAAGCAGGGGTCTCCAAACTTTTTAAACAAAGGGCCAGTATAATGTCCTTCAGAATGTAGGGGGGGGGTGGGGGGTGGCAGGTGTTGGTGTCAATGGGAGGAATAGTGCCCAGTCATTGGCATCAGTGGGAAGAATAGTGCCCCATCATTGGCATCAGTGGGAAGAATAGTGCCCCATCATTGGTGTCAGTGGGAGGAATAGTGTCTAATCATTGGTGTCAGTGGGAGGAATAGTGTCCAATCATTGGTGTCAGTGGGAGGAATAGTGTCCAATCATTGGTGTCAGTGGGAGGAATAGTGCCCAATCATTGGTGTTAGTGGGAGGAATAGTGCCCAATCATTGGTGTTAGTGGGAGGAATAGTGCCCAATCATTGGTGTTAGTGGGAAGAATAGTGCCCCATCTTTGGTGTTAGTGGGAAGAATAGTGCCCATTGTTGGTGTTGGTGGGAAGAATAGTACCCCATCTTTGGTGTCAGTGGGAAGAATAGTACCCCATCATTGGTGTCAGTGGGAAGAATGGTGCCCCAATGTTGGTGTTAGTGGGAGGAATAGTGTCTCGTATCAGTGGGTGGTACAGTGCCCCAATGGCCGGATAAAGGCAAGCAAAGGGCCGCAGGTTGGAGACCACTGGAATAAAGGAAGGGAAAGCAAGATAGGAAAAGGAGGAAAGGGCCAAGAACTATAGAAAAGAATGAAAGAAGGGGCAGGAAAAGAATGGAGGAAGGAAAGGAAAGAGGAAAAGGAAGAAAGGGTCAGGAACTACAGAAAAGGATGGACAAAGGAGGAAGGAAAGACAAGATTGGAAGGAAAAGGAAGAGAAATAGCAGGAAGGACAGACTGGCAGGACAAGGAGGAAAGGAAGGACCCGAATATCGCCATACACCATCAATATTGGACATAGAAGCATTTTGTCCAAATCTACCACTTCCAGTAATCCCCAATCCACCTGGAATTTGCCTCTCTGTGGGTTCCCAGATTCCAGCCCATTAAACGACGGCAATATTAGTAACATTAACTTCTTACAAATGTGTTTCCATTTCATGGGCCGAGTATTAGCCGTCTGCAGGGAATCTCACACTGTAACATTTTAATGTTGGCTCGTTTGCGGAGCACATGGCACACATGTGAAGCCCACATCTGGAGATGGCAGTAAACTTTATGGCCAGAGAGCCCCTCATAAACGTCCACTGTGTACACAGACGACCATGCCTTAAGTGCCCTCCGGTGCCAGCCATGAGTCCGGGGGGCCACACACACTTATAAATGGTAGGTCTTATGTAAAGAAGGTGCCACACTGAACGCAGACAGCCAAGGACTGACTGGGCAGAGCAGTGTTTATCATGGCCCTGGATGGCTGGGATATTATTTCAGCACAAAGTGGCACCTTGGAATTCTATCAATCCCTGTAACCCGGCACTGCGTGTAAAAAAAAAAAAAAAAAAAAACAGGCCCCCGCAGTCCAACGCCAAAAAGACTTTTACGGCAATGAAGTTTTCCTTTCCCGAGGAGCGTCAATCACTGCGGCACCCTCCAGTAATAATTTCTTTTAAAAACATTTTTTTTTTTTTTTTCTAATGAATTCCTGAGCAGGGCTGCCAAAAAGTAGCACTTTTCATCCTCCTATTAGAGGGGTTCCAAAAAGGAAATAGCTCTAAGTCCAAAAAAAGAGGGCCCTGCCAAGCCTGCACCTTCTACAACCAAAGGATTAGCACGCTTTGCTATTCTTCGGGCTGAATTCTCAGTCTGCAGAGTATTTGGTGTCATAACAGTCACCTGCGTCCATGAGAAAGGGGCATTAGGAAAAAAAAATAACCGCTTCAGCCCCGGAAGATTTTACCCCCCTTCCTGACCAGAGCACTTTTTTGCGATCCGGCGCTGTGTCACTTTAGCTGACAAATGCGCGGTCGTGCGACGTTGTACCCCAAACAAAATTGACGTCCTTTTTTCCCCACAAATAGAGCTTTCTTTTGGTGGTATTTGATCATCTCTGCGGATTTTATTTTTTGCGCTATAACAGTGATGGCAAACCTTTTTGAGCCTGAGTGCCCAAACTGCAACACAAAGCCACCTTTTTTTTTTCAAAGTGCCAACAATGCAATTAGTAACAGCCACAGATAATGGTCTCCCAGTATAGCTGGCGTGCCCACAGAGAGGGCTCTGTGTGCCAGCTGTGGCATGAGTGCCATAGGTTCGCCATCACTGCGCTATAAACAAAAAAAGACCGACAAATTTGAAAAAAAAGCAATATTTTTTTACTTTTTGCTATAATAAATATCCCCCCAAAAATATATAAAAACTATAACTATAAACTAGAAACTATAAAACTTTTCTTTTCCTCAGTTTAGCCCGATACGTATTCTTCTACATATTTTTGGTAAAAAAAAAAAAAAAAAAAATTGCAATAAGCGTACATTGATTGGTTTGCGCAAAAGTTATTGCGTCTACAAAATAGTGGATAGATTTATGGCATTTTTATTTTTTTATTAGTAATGGTGGCGATCTGCGATTTTTATCGGGACTGCGACATTGCGGCGGACAGATCAGACACTTTTGACACTATTTTGGGACCATTGTCATTTATACAGCGATCAGTGCTATAAAAATGCACTGATTACTGTGTAAATAACACTGGCAGGGAAGGGGTTAAACACTAGGGGGCGATCAAGGGGTTAAGTGTGTCCTAGGGAGTGATTCTTTCTAACTGTGTGAGGGGGATGGGCTACAAGTCACATGACAGCGATCGCTGCTCCCGATGACAGGGATCGGTGATCTCTGTCATGTCACAAGGCAGAACGGGGAAATGCCTTGTTTACATAGGCACTTCCCCGTTCTAAGGCTCCGTGACACAATCGCCTGGGAGACCGGCGGACATCGAGTCCGCCGGTCCCGCGGGCGCGGTCACGTTGTATGCGGCGGTCCTGTTATCCCCGGCTCTTAAAGGGGACGTACAGGTATGCCCATTTTGCCCACCGCTGCCATTGTGCCAACGTATATCGGCGTTAGGTGGTCAGCATGTGGTTAAAGCAGGACTCCAGCAAGAAATTACAAGATAATAAATAGACTTATAAATGATAAAAGAACAAAACCAGCTTATATTCATCTTCAATCCAGAGATTTCCCCGCAGTACTTTTTTTCTGCCAGTAGATGTCCTCAGTCTGATAACCAACATAATTCAACCCACTGCCGCTGAGCACAAGCCCTCCTGGACCCACCCCCCAGCCTGTGACTGGACAATGAAAGGAGAAGCAGCACTGTGATTAGCTGATCTCTCTGTCTTTGCCCTCTCCTCCTATCAGCATGCTTCTTGACAGTTCTTGAAGTGATTGGCTTATTGAGCTGTTTGCCCTCCTCTTAGTCTGAGCTTTGCTGTACAGGGACTGTAAGAGGCTGCTACCAGTAGGTACTTACACTGCTTGTATTTAAACATTACATTTCATGATGCATTAATGATTACAGAGCTGCAATAAATTTGGGTCTTTTATATTTGACTCCAGCTCTAATTCTTTTTATTTTTTTATTCACCCCCCGCTCCCACATTGTAATAGCGATAAAGAGAGAAAGGCATGTTAGTGATCCAAATTGGGGGTGGGCGGGGGAAAGCTGGGAGACAGAATTTAGGGGAAGCTTCTGCAAATATCTGCAGCCAGTGGTGGCTCTGTCCCGATTTACTGAAGGGATGGAGGGGCCATTGGGACCGGCGCCACCTAGTGCCAAGGCGGGAATGCCATCCTATTCTTTTGGGCTGCACATGTACAGTGTGTATTCTCTCTTGTCAAAGCCTCTAAACTCATCTGAGGCAACAGGAGAGCAGGGGCGGCCCGTCCATTAAGGGCGTGCATGGGAGCCACCTCCCCCATCCATGCGTCCGGCCCCTTTCAGGACACCGATCGCATGGATTCCAATGCGGGGGGGGTGTTTTTTTGAAGCACCTGATTAGAGCCCGAGGCTCTAAAATGGTTCAATATAGGAAGGACTCGGGGCGCATAGAATGCGAACGAAGCCCACCCTGGTGTGTTACAACAACGAATGAACATTAGCTGTTTTAACGCTGATCTTCCTCCCGGCCAATCAGGAAGCGAGTTTTGAGACCTGTCACCCGATTGGCTGAAAGGACAGGTGATCCTATTGGATGCCTAGGAGGAGCCGAGATGGAGGAATGGAGGAGTTGCCCGATGTCCGCTGCCGCTGTTGATGCCCGATCCCGCTGCCGATGCCCGATCCCACTGCTGATGCCCGATCCCACTGCCGATGCCGATCCCACTGCCGATGCCGATCCCACTGCCGATGCCTGATCACGCTGCCGATACCCGATCCCACTGCCGATGCCCGATCCCACTGCCGATGCTCGATCCCACTGCTGATGCCCGATCCCACTGCCGATGCCGATCCCACTGCCGATGCCCGATCACGCTGCCGATACCCGATCCCACTGCCGATGCCCGATCCCGCTGCCCGGTCCCACTGCTGATGCCCGATCCCACTGCCGATGCCCGATCCCACTGCTGATGCCCGATCCCACTGCCGATGCCGATCCCACTGCCGATGCCCGATCACGCTGCTGATACCCGATCCCACTGCCGATGCCCGATCCCGCTGCCCGGTCCCACTGCTGATGCCCGATCCCGCTGCCGATACTCGATCCCACTGCCGATGCCCGATCCCGCTGCCCGGTCCCACTGCTGATGCCCGATCCCGCTGCCGATACCCGATCCCACTGCCGATGCCCAATCCCGCTGCCCGATCCCGCTGCCGATACTTGATCCCACTGCTGATGCCCGATCCCACTGCTGATGCCCGATCCCGCTGCTGATACCCGATCCCACTGCTGATACCCGATTCCGCTGCCCGATCCCACTGCTGATGCCCGATCCCGCTGCCGATACCCGATCCCGCTGCCGATACCCGATCCCACTGCCGATGCCCGATCCCGCTGCCGATGCCCGATCCCGCTGCCGATCCCACAGCCGATGCCCGATCCCACTGCCGATGCCCGATCTCACTGCCGATACACGATCCCACTGCCGATACACGATCCTACTGCCGATACACGATCCCACTGCCGATACACGATCCCACTGCCGATACACGATCCCACTGCCGATACACGATCCCGCTGCCGATGCCCGATCCCGCTGCCGATGCCCGATCCCGCTGCCGATGCCCGATCCCGCTGCCGATGCCCGATCCCGCTGCCGATGCCCGATCCCACTGCCGATGCCCGATCCCACTGCCGATACACGATCCCACTGCCGATACACGATCCCACTGCCGATGCCCGATCCCACTGCCGATACACGATCCCACTGCCGATACACGATCCCACTGCCGATACACGATCCCGCTGCCGATACACGATCCCGCTGCCGATGCCCGATCCCGCTGCCGATGCCCGATCCCGCTGCCCGATCCCGCTGCCGATGCCCGATCCCACTGCCGATGCCCGATCCCACTGCCGATACACGATCCCACTGCCGATACACGATCCCACTGCCGATGCCCGATCCCACTGCCGATACACGATCCCACTGCCGATACACGATCCCACTGCCGATACACGATCCCACTGCCGATACACGATCCCACTGCCGATACACGATCCCACTGCCGATACACGATCCCACTGCCGATACACGATCCCACTGCCGATACACGATCCCACTGCCGATACACGATCCTACTGCCGATACACGATCCCACTGCCGATACCCGATCCCACTGCCGATACCCGATCCCACTGCCGATACACGATCCCACTGCCGATACCCGATCCCACTGCCGATGCCCGATCCCACTGCCGATACCCGATCCCACTGCCGATGCCCGATCCCGCTGCTGATGCCCAATCCCGCTGCCGATACCCGATCCCACTGCCGATGCCCGATCCCACTGCTGATGCCCAATCCCAAGGGACAGTGTAAAAAGAAAAAAGAAAAAAAAAAAGAAAAAAAATGTAAATGCCCCATCCCTCCGTACTCACGTGAAGAAGCGAGCGCATATGTAAGTCGCATACGCATATGTAAACGGTGTTCACACCACATGTGAGGTATTGCCACAAATGTTAGAGCGAGAGCAATAATTCCACAAGTAGACCTCCTCTGTAACTCTAAACTGGTAACCTGTAAAAAAATTTAAAGCATCGCCTATGGGGATTTTTAAGTACCGAAGTTTGGCGCCATTCCATGGGCATATGCAATTCTAAAGTGTGACATGTTGGGTGTCCATTTACTCGTTGTAACATCATCTTTTATATTTAACTAAAAAAAATGAGTATTGTATTGTGTTTGTCTGCAATAAAATTCACTAAAGTGTATTTTTTCCCCAAAAATTGCGTTTGAAAAACCACAGCGCAAATGTCAAATGACATAAAGAAATTTCAATGACCGTCCTTTTATTCTCTAGGATCTTTACTAAAAAAAAATATATATATATAATGTTTGGGGGTTGTAAGTAATTTTCTAGCAAAAAATATGTAGATTTTTTACATGTATGTGAGAAGTGTCAGAACTGGCCCAGTTGGCACATGTCCCTGGCTGGTGAGTGGGTTTAGCACACCATACGGCTATACCCGTCTGAGCCAGTAGAGTGTGCTTTTCAAACTCACACTTGAGGCGTTTTATTGCTGCACCGATCGATCGCTGCCCATGTCATGGCTGAACACAAGAGCCACTTTGCCAGGCAACACAATCCACCGTCATTCATGGAACCAGCTGTGGTGACCTCAAAGGCCATAATGACGTGTCTTTGTGTAGGACGCGGTGCCAACCGGTAACACGCTCCTTGTTGAGGGTTGGTGCTGCAAGAGACAGGACCGGGCACTGTACAGAAATCCATTGTCTCTTTTTGTGTTTTCATAAAGACAAACTCAATAAACTCTTATTAAGTCTCAGAACCGGACTGGTATCAGTCAATATGTAATCACAAGGGCTTCCAGAACATTATATTCTACAACTGGGGGGGGGGGGGGGGGGGAGGACTGATGTAATGAGAGGAGAAGGCTAGAGAAGACTTTAAGACTGAACTCCAACCTCAGGAATCAGAAGTGATCTGCGTTTCAAGAACTTCAATGGAGGGCAGATCACTGATACCTCATTAAAGAGAACCTGTCACAGCATAATAGTATCACATAGTAGACATGTGCACTGCTGATAAATTTGTTCATTTTCGTTTCATTCTTTTTTTTTTGGGTCATTCATTATGATAACAATTCGTAAATTAGAAAATTAGAAAATTTGTAAATTTGAAAATTCAAAAACAAGAAACAAAATCCAAAAATTTGAAAAAGAATAACTAACTAATAATAACTAACTATTAAATTATAGGTATTGGAATTTCCTTTCAAATTTGGCTGTTAGTGAACGTAGTGAATACGAATTTATCCAAAGTTACCAATTATCCAAAATAAAGGATGCCGCATCTAAACGAATGGATCGTAACAAATTAATGATAATAAATAACAATAATAACTTTTTATTATTAATATTATTTATTATTAATTTGTTACGTTCCATTTGTTTAGATGCCGCGTTCGTTATTTTGGATAATTGGTAACTTGGGTTAAATTCGTATTCACTATGTTCACTAACAGCCAAATTTGAAAGGAAATTCCAATACCTACTGTATCTCACCAAAGTGAGTCCTCACATTTTTGTAAATATTTTATTATATCTTTTCATGTGACAACACTGAAGAAATGACACTTGTCTACAATGTAAAGTAGTGAGTGTACAGCTTGTATAACAGTGTAAATTTGCTGTCCCCTCAAAATAACTCAACACACAGCCATTAATGTCTAAACCGCTGGCAACAAAAGTCAGTACACCTCTAAGTGAAAATGTCCAAATTGGGCCCAAAGTGTCAATATTTTGTGTGGCCACCATTATTTTCCAGCACTGCATTAACCCTCTTGGGCATGGAGATCACCAGAGCTTCACAGGTTGTCACTGTAGTCCTCTTCCACTCCTCCATGATGACATCACGAAGCTGGTGGATGTTAGAGACCTTGCGCTCCTCCACCTTCTGTTTGAGGATGTCCCACAGATGATCAATAGGGTTTAGGTCTGGAGACATGCTTGGCCAGTCCATCACCTTTACCCTCAGCTTATTTAGCAAGGCAGTGGTGGTCTTGGAGGTGTGTTTGGGGTGGTTATCATGTTGGAATACTGCCCTGCGGTCCAGTCTCTGAAGGGAGGGGATCATGCTCTGCTTCAGTATGTCACAGTACATGTTGGCATTCATGGTTCTCTCAATGATCTGTAGCTCCCCAGTGCCGGCAGCACTCATGCAGCCCCAGACCATGACACTCCCACCACCATGCTTGACTGTAGACAAGACACACTTGTCTTTGTCCTCCTCACCTGGTTGCCCCCACACACGCTTGTCACCATCTGAACCAAATAAGTTTATCTTGGTCTCATCAGACCACAAGACATGGTTCCAGTAATCCATGTCCTTCGTCTGCTTGTCTTCAGCAATCTGTTTGTGGGCTTTCTTGTGCATCATCTTTAGAAGAGGCTTCCTTCTGGGACGACAGCCATGCAGACCAATTTGATGCAGTGTGCGGCGTATGGTCTGAGCACTGACAGGCTGACCCCCCACCCCTACAACCTCTGCAGCAATGCTGGCAGCACTCATATGTCTATTTCCCAAAGACAACCTCTGGATATGACGCTGAGCATGTGACCTCAACTTCTTTGGAGGGAAAATGGCCCAATTTGGACATTTTCACTTAGGGGTGTACTGACTTTTGTAGCCAGCAGTTTAGACATTATTGGCTGTGTGTTGAGTTATTTTGAGGGGACAGCAAATTTACACTGTTATACAAGCTGTACACTCACTACTTTACATTGTAGCAAAGTGTCATTTCTTCAGTGTTGTCACATGAAAAGATAGAAGAAAAGATTTACAAAAATGTGAGGGGTGTACTTACTTTTGTGAGATACTGTATAATTTAATAGTTAGTAATAGTTACGTTATGATTAGTTAGTTATTATTTCAGATTTTTAGAATTTTCGGGTTTTCGAATTTACGAATTTATTAAACGGGTTTTCGTTAATTCGGATGTTTCCGAATTTAAAAATGTATCAAAATTCGCTAAAAAACGAATTCGGAACAAAACAAATTTCCCATGTCTATCACATAGGGGACTTTTGTTATGGTTTGACCAGTTAACTGCCCCTCAGACCTTGGGGGGGGGGGGGGTTTGGGGCAGACTGTGGTCAGTGGGAGTAAAGAAAAAAAAAATTGCCTCCCATAATTCCTGTCAGTGGAAGAATTTGTTCCCCATCTCTGGTGTCAGTGGGAGGAATAGTATCCAATTGTTGGTGTCAGTGGGAGGAATAGTATCCAATTGTTGGTGTCAGTGGGAGGAATAGTATCCAATTGTTGGTGTCAGTGGGAGGAATAGTATCCAATTGTTGGTGTCAGTGGGAGGAATAGCACCCAATTGTTGGTGTCAGTGGGAGGAATAGTACCCAATTGTTGGTGTCAGTGGGAGGAATATTATCCAATTGTTGGTGTCAGTGGGAGGAATAGTACCCAATTGTTGGTGTCAGTGGGAGGAATATTATCCAATTGTTGGTGTCAGTGGGAGGAATAGCACCCAATTGTTGGTGTCAGTGGGAGGAATAGTCTCCTGTCTTTGGTGTCAGTGAAGGGAATAGTGCCTCATATCAGTGGTAGGAGTAGTGACTCAAAGGGCCAGATAAAAGCAAGCAAAGAGACACTTTTGACCCACAGGCCACAGTTTGGAGACCCCTGTTTTAGAGGATTAAAAATAAAGTTGAAAGAGTGGAAAAGTAGTGAAAAAAAGTGGAAAAAGTTGTACCCAAGCACTTAAACAGGCTTGAGAATGGAGCCCAAAACGCGTAGCCATACCCCTTTTGCCCTAAAGTAACGTCTGACATCACTTCCGGTCCAGCCTTGGTCCAGCCTCCGCGGAGATCCTCGGCTTCCCGGTCCAGAGTCTGCTTCCTGTTTTATTTTCCACCTGGCCAGCAGCAGTGAGGCTTGTTTCCTGGAATGGAGTGATCTGCCATCCATCCACATGAGATCTGTCCCAGTATGTGATTATGACAGGCGCCATATTTTGCTAACTGAGTTGTTTAATATCTTTTTATAATTAAAGTCTTTCTGATGCTACACTTAGGTGGGCGCCCTCTGGTGTTCCTTTCTGCACACAGGCACTTAGGCTGGCCAAATATGGTACAAATCTCAGGCCAGTTCAGCAGGGAACCAGACGAGATTCAAAACGTGTATGGACAGGCTGAATGTACCAAGCTGACCGATCGATCAACTTGAGTACAACCAGCATGCCGGGTTTTAGCTGCGATTATCGCTAGCAGCTTCTATAGCCGCTTCCAATAATCACTGTCTTCTCCCGGAGGGGAGAGGCTGACATCAGGTCAAATTCAGGTACTTACACTGCTTGCGTTAAAAAAAAAAAAAAAGATATAAAAATGAATACAATAATTTGTGTTTTTATATCTGCCCAGAGTTCAGCTTTAACAAAGGGCGCTGCAGCGCGGTGTGACTGTCCATACAACCCGCACACAGCGGCCTTTCAATGTCGGAGACGCTGCGTCATGCAATGTCCTGCAGTATAAGCTAAACTGCAATAACATTGATTCTTAAACAAACTCACGTTAATCTCCAATATATTTGTACACTGGAAATGCTCCCACTTTGTCTGCAAGAAAAAGCACAGAGGAGCCCTAACCGCCGGTAACCCCCCCCCCCCCGTAGATGGCATTGTATCTGTGTAATACGCCACCACTGGAACCAACACTGACCTCATAGTAACAGGACATCGTCTGATCCGATCCTTCCATTCAGACTACAGAGAAAATATTCCGTGCAATGCTGGAAAGATTATTCCTAAAAGAACTGAACTGAATAAACACCCAGAGATAAGGAGAACCTCACCCCAACTCCCCCCCCCCCACCACCCCCGCCCCACCCCACCTCATCCAACCCAACCCCCGCCCCCACCACCCCCGGATCCGGCATTAAAGAGAACATCTGATATGGCTGATATGGGTGGGCTGATTTAAAGGGAAACACCAGACAGATTGTTTAAGGGGATAGAACCCCTGAGGAGTGTGGGGGGGGGGTGTATGACAGTGGGCAGTATGTACAGGAGAGGAGTGTGGAGGGGGGGGGGTATGACAGTGGGCAGTATGTACAGGAGAGGAGTGTGGAGGGGGGGGGGGTATGACAGTGGGCAGTATGTACAGGAGAGGAGTGTAGAGGGTATGACAGTGGGCAGTATGTACAGGGGAGGAGTGTGGAGGGTATGATAATGGACAGTATGTACAGGAGAGGAGTGTGGAGGGTATGACAGTGGACAGTATGTACAGGAGAGGAGTGTGGAGGGGATGACAGTGGACAGTATGTACAGGAGAGGAGTGTGGAGGGTATGACAGTGGACAGTATGTACAGGAGAGGAGTGTGGAGGGGATGACAGTGGACAGTATGTACAGGAGAGGAGTGTGGAGGGTATGACAGTGGGCAGTATGTACAGGAGAGGAGTGTGGAGGATATGACAGTGGGCAGTATGTACAGGAGAGGAGTGTGGAGGGTATGACAGTGGACAGTATGCACAGGAGAGGAGTGTGGAGGGTATGATAATGGGCAGTATGTACAGGAGAGGAGTGTGGAGGGTATGATAATGGGCAGTATGTACAGGAGAGGAGTGTAGAGGATATGACAGTGGGCAGTATGTACAGGAGAGGAGTGTGGAGGGTATGATAATGGGCAGTATGTACAGGAGAGGAGTGTGGAGGGTATGATAATGGGCAGTATGTACAGGAGAGGAGTGTGGAGGGTATGATAATGGGCAGTATGTACAGGAGAGGAGTGTAGAGGATATGACAGTGGGCAGTATGTACAGGAGAGGAGTGTGGAGGATATGACAGTGGGCAGTATGTACAGGAGAGGAGTGTGGAGGGTATGATAATGGGCAGTATGTACAGGAGGGGAGTGTGGAGGGTATGATAATGGGCAGTATGTACAGGAGAGGAGTGTGGAGGGTATGATAATGGGCAATATGTACAGGAGAGGAGTGTGGAGGGTATGATAATGGGCAATATGTACAGGAGAGGAGTGTGGAGGGTATGACAGTGGGCAGTATGTACAGGAGAGGAGTGTGGAGGATATGACAGTGGGCAGTATGTACAGGAGAGGAGTGTGGAGGGTATGATAATGGGCAATATGTACAGGAGAGGAGTGTGGAGGGTATGACAGTGGGCAGTATGTACAGGAGAGGAGTGTGGAGGATATGACAGTGGGCAGTATGTACAGGAGAGGAGTGTGGAGGGTATGACAGTGGGCAGTATGTATAGGAGAGGAGTGTGGAGGGTATGACAGTGGGCAGTATGTACAGGAGAGGAGTGTGGAGGGTATGACAGTGGGCGGGAGGACTTCTACCCTCCTGAGCAAAAAATCACCAATGGCACAAATTCCCCCCTCCTGACAAAGGGGCAGCACAATGTGGGTTGAATCTTCCTGTCACATGGCTGCGATCGATGTGCAGACGACTGACTTTTGGTCTAACTCAACCCTTAATGTGACCTCCCCATCCCCCACCTCTTTCTCCCCTCTCTCTCCTTTCCCTCCTCTCTCTCTCTCTCTCTCTCTCCTTTCCCTCCCTTTCCCTCCTCTCTCTCTCTGTCTCTTTTCTCTCCCAGTTGTTGGTTTGCCAAACCAATTAAACTGTTACAGGATCCAATTCCAGCTAATTCTGTTATTCCAGGTGTACCCGAAGCCTAAATATTGTTAAAATAAACATTTTCAGTTAAACATTTCCAGTGCAGGAGTCGGACACCGAGGATCGTAAACTCACTGGAGGAATGTTAAAGCAGAACCCCAACTAAACATACATTTGAGATATCATCACTTGCAAAGGCTTTCCCCTCAGAATATTGTCTATTCCGTGCAGCTACAATTATGGTTTTCACTCACTTTTGACCTCTGAACCCTGTATTACTTACTACTGACCTCTGAACTCTACATTACTTACTACTGACCTCTGAACTCTGCATTACTTACTACTGACCTCTGAACTCTACATTACTTACTACTGACCTCTGAACCCTGCATTACTTACTAATGACCTCTGAACTCTGCATTTCTTACTACTGACCTCTGCATTACTTACTACTGACCTCTGAACCTTTCATTACTTACTACTGACCTCTGAACTCTACATTACTTATACAGACCTCTGAACTCTGCATTACTTACTAATGACCTCTGAACTGTGCATTACTTACTAATGACCTCTGAACTGTGCATTACTTACTAATGACCTCTGAACCCTGCATTACTTACTAATGACCTCTGAACCCTTCATTACTTACTACTGACCTCTGAACCCTGCATTACTTACTACTGACCTCTGAACCCTGCATTACTTACTACTGACCTCTGAACTCTGCATTACTTACTACTGACCTCTGAACTCTGCATTACTTACTACTGACCTCTGAACTCTACATTACTTACTAATGACCTCTGAACTCTGCATTACTTACTACTGACCTCTGCATTACTTACTACTGACCTCTGAACCTTTCATTACTTACTACTGACCTCTGAACTCTGCATTACTTACTAATGACCTGTGAACTGTGCATTACTTACTAATGACCTCTGAACCCTGCATTACTTACTAATGACCTCTGAACCCTTCATTACTTACTAATGACCTCTGAACTCTACATTACTTACTACTGACCTCTGAACTCTACATTACTTACTACTGACCTCTGAACCCTGCATTACTTACTACTGACCTCTGAACTCTACATTACTTACTACTGACCTCTGAACCCTGCATTACTTACTACTGACCTCTAAAGTCTACATTACGTACTCCTGACTCCTACACTCACACAAAAATGTTAATTTTGCTGCACATTTCGGAAATGCGCTGCAATCCAGAATTGCGCCTTGCAATGCCATTAATTGTTAATGGCACCCAAGCACCATAGCAGGAGCACTAAAATGCACACAGAAAAAAACCTTTATTGGAGCTACTTTGGGGCTTTGTCACGCATAAAGCAGCTCAAAAAAATGTGGGCAAGAATGCGCATTCCTGCTACTCTCGGGTGTGAATGGGGCCTTATATAGCACCCACAATTTGCAAAACTCAGGACAAAGTGACAGAGTCTAGCTAACCTCCCCTTCCTCCACCTACTTGGCACATGGGAGGCTCATTCCATAACTTACATATGGCACACAAAGGGCACACCTTACAAGGTGATTGGCCACAGCTACATCACATGAAACCTCATCTTAGATCGCGTTGGCATACTTACCAACAATATGGTCTCAAATTCTGGAACACTTAACCTCTCCCATGATCTGCATTTGGCCCGTCCACTTTCTGGGTGGGCGTGCCCCTCCCAAACAACACCCACATTACCGGTTGGTCCCGCCCAGACCCCACCTCTAAAAATGTAGGGACTGCCTATCATGTGCATTTTATGGATTGGTCCTGCACAGACCTAATCTCTAAATAGGCTGTGACTGCCTATTATGTTGGTCCTACCCAAATATTCAGGGGAACACCCGCCCATGATCCTCGTAATTATTGCCTTTTTGGGTTACTGGGCATGTGCAGTAGCTTGACTAAAGTTTATGCTGTGATCCCTAGAAATGGCCCGGGACACAACATCTGCAAAACAGAGGGCTAATATTCGGGACTGTCCCTGCAAATCCGGGACAGCTGGCATCTATGCATTAGTAGGATTGTACATACCCCCCAATAATATATATATTATAGCAATTTTTAGGTTACCCAACAGGTCTTATTTAGTAGCAATAAAAATGCAGTGCTTATATTAAATGGAGACACCAAGTGAATAATGTGTTAATTAAATATAAATATAAAGTCCATATATCAAAGATTCCCAACAGTTCCAGTGATCCAAAACAATGGGTGTTGCAATGAAGACCACCACCGATAGGAAGAACTCACACTGACCCTTACCCTAAGCATTGGACTACCTAGATAAAGTAGTCAAAACAGCTTTATTTACAATATAGGCATGAAGCTCCTCCAAATCCACCGTGACTGAGATCACCAAATAGAGTCTCCTTCCCAGATGTTAATCGAATTTCTGAATCTCAAAACCAGATGACGACGTCTTTCACTGTTCCATATATCTTCAGCCAATGGAGTCCTGACTGAACTTGTATGAGATGCTCTGAAGTCCTTCTTACACCCCAACTCTGCAGAAGCACATTCGCACAAGGTTTTGGATCTTCAGCTTTCCCAGAATCTCATAAGAAGGCTGAGTGATGTCACCAGGACCTAACTAGAGGCAGCCATTAAAGGGAAACACTGGGAAATGCCATGTTTCATCGTTATGGCTGCCTCCAGTTAGGTCCTGGTGACGTCACTCAGCCTTCTGATGGGATTCTGGGAAAGCTGGAGATCTAAAACCTTGTGAGAATGTGCTTCTGCAGAGTTGGGGTGTAAGAAGGACTTCAGAGCATCTGATACAAGTTCAGTCAGGACTTCATTGGCTGAAGATATATGGAACAGTGAAAGACTTTGTTATCTGGTTTTGAGATTCAGAAATTAGAGCCTCCTTCCCAGATGTTAGTCGAATTTTTGAATCTCAAAACCAGATGACGACGTCTTTTATTGTTCCATATATCTTCAGCCAATGGAGTCCTGACTGAACTTGTATGAGATGCTCTGAAGTCCTTCTTACACCCCAACTCTGCAGAAGCACATTCTCACAAGGTTTTGGATCTTCAACTTTCCCAGAATCTCATCAGAAGGCTGAGTGACGTCACCAGGACCTAACTGGAGGCAGCAATGACAACGAAACACTGAGAAATGCCATGTTTCTGTGTCATGGCTGCCTCCAGTTAGGTCCTGGTGACGTCATTCAACCTTCTGATGAGATTCTGGGAAAGCTGAAGATCCAAAACCTTGTGCGAATGTGCTTCTGCAGAGTTGGGGTGTAAGAAGGACTTCAGAGCATCTCATACAAGTTCAGTCAGGACTCCATTGGCTGAAGATATATGGAACAGTGAAAGACGTCGTCATCTGGTTTTGAGATTCAGAAATTCGATTAACATCTGGGAAGGAGACTCTATTTGGTGATCTCAGTCACGGTGGATTTGGAGGAGCTTCATGCCTATATTGTAAATAAAGCTGTTTTGACTACTTTATCTAGGTAGTCCAATGCTTCGGGTAAGGGTCAGTGTGAGTTTTTCCTATCGGTGGTGGTCTTCATTGCAACACCCATTGTTTTGGATCACTGGGACCATTAGGAATCTTTGATATATGGTCTTTATATTTATATTTATACTTAATTAACACATTATTCACTTGGTGTCTCCATTTATTATAAGCACTGCATTTTTATTGCTACTAAATAAGACCTGTTGGGTAACCTAAAAATTGCTATAATATATATATTATTGGGGTTGGGGGGGGGGGGGGGGGTATGTACAATCCTACTAATGCATAGATGCCAGCTGTCCCGGATTTGCAGGGACAGTCCCGAATCTTAGCCCTCAGTTTTGCTGATGTTGTGTGGCGGGTCATGTCCAGGGATCACAGCTTAAACTTTAGTCGAGCTACTGTACATAAGCTGCATTTTTATTGCTGTTTATGTTTGGTTTCCCAGAAACTTTTCTGTGCTGGCTGCTTATAATATTAACCATTACACTCATATATATATATATATATATATATATATATATATATATATACACCCACTTCACCGAGCGCAGATAACTTGGGTTTTCTTGTCAGGTCTTATCTGGTGTAGCAAAAGAATAAGTTATATGTTACTGATCTGAGAAGACTGAAGTCAGATTGGTCGCAAACTTGAAATGCCTTCAATGCTCTTTGTGCTTGCTTTATTAAATAAGCCTAAAAACGACATAGACAGGTACTCTTTAAAGCTGCCACTTAAACTTGACAATTTTCTTTTCTTTGTAACCAACACAAAAGCCAAATAAAGTCTCAGCAGCCGGATTAGCCGTTGACCTGCGATCTCCAATCACAAGTCTCATGGACCGTGACTGTTGACATGGCAACGTTAAAGCCATTTGGCAAAGCTTAGGTCGCTCTCAGCCAGGAGCCATCTTTCCATCTCGGCGTCCACATCCATCTCTCCGCAATTACAGATCGGAGTTATACCGTTGTTGTGGCCGCGGCGCTGTACTCATTCAGTGTTTTCTGCTCTAATCTTTATCCCTTGGCTTAAATCCCCCCCCCCCCACAATCCAGGATTTGCATAGTGCGCCTCGTTTGACCCTCAGCCGCCTCCACCTCGGTGTCATGGAGCCTGCAGAGTTCCGGAGATTATAGACTGAGCCACGTATCAGACGCCGGATTCCACTCAGTGAAACGGTATTGAACACCTTCGAGGAAGCAAAGTGTCAACTGATCGAGGTTAAATCCGTCCTGTTCCTTTCCCAACCAAATCTCCATCAATGTGAGGACAATCATTTCATCCAAGAAAAAAAGAAAATTTAACTGAAGATATGAAGACTTAGCAACAAACAGAGCAAAGAGCAATGATACAGGGCCTTGAAAAAGTATTCATACCCCTTACAATTTTCTACATTTTGTCATGTTACCACCAAAAACGTAAATGTATTTTATTGGGATTTTATGTGATAGACCAACACAAAGTGGCACATAATTGTGAAATGGAAGGAAAATGATAAATGGTTTTCAACATTTTTTACAAATAAATATGTGAAAAGTGTGGGGTACATTTGTATGGCTCCCCCCGGAGTCAATACTTTGTAGAACCCCCTTTCTCTACAATTACAGCTGCAAGTCTTTTTGGGGATGTCTCTACCAGCTTTGCACATCTAGAGAGGGACATTTTTGCCCATTCTTCTTCACAAAACATCTCAAGCTCTGTCAGATTGGATGGAGAGCGTCTGTGAACAGCAATTTTCAAGTCTTGCCACAGATTTTCAATTGGATTTAGGTCTGGACTGTGATTGGGCCATTCTAACACATGAATATGCTTTGATGTAAACCAGTCGTCTCCAAACTGCGGCCCGGGGTCCAGATGTGGCCCTTAGCTTGCCTTTATCTGGCCCTTGGGGGACTATTCTCCCACTGATACGAGACACTTTTCTCCCATTGACACCAACAATGGGGCACTATTCCCACCAATGATACCAACAATTGAGCACTGTGCCTCCCAATGATACCAACGATGGGGCACTATTCTTCCCCCTAATACCAAATGTGGTGATGTTTACTCCCACTGATGCCAAGAAAATTTCTACTCCCGCTGGCTAGAGTCCGGCCCTCCTAAGGTCTGAAGGACAATAAACCGGCCCTTTGTTTAGAAAGTTTGGAGACCCCTGATCTAAACCATTCCATTGTAGCTCTGGCTGTATGTTTAGGGTCGTTGTCCTACTGGAAGGTGAACCTCCGCCCCAGTCTCAAGTCTTTGGCAGCTAAGATTTCCCTGTATTTGTCTCCATCCATCTTCCCATCAACTCTGACCAGCTTCCCTGTCCCTGCTGAAGAAAACCATGGTGTGTTCAGGGTGATGTGCAGTGTTAGTTTTCCTCCACACATAGCGTTTTGCTTTTAGGCCAAAAAGTTGAATTTTGGTCTCATCTGACCAGATCACCTTCTTCCACATGTTTGCTGTGTCCTCCACATGGCTTCTCACAAACTACAAACAGGACTTCTTATGACTTTCTTTCACCAATGTCTTTCTTCTTGTCACTCTTCCATAAAGGGCAGATTTGTGGAGAACACGACTAATAGTTGTCCTGTGGACAGATTCTCCCACCTGAGCTGTGGATCTCTGCAGCTCCTCCAGAGTTACCATGGACCTCTTGGCTCTTCTCTGATGAATGCTCTCCTTGCCCGGCCGGTCAGTTTAGGTGGACGGTAGGGTTGCCACCTCATCCCTTTAAACCCGAACACATATGAATTACACTGGTTCTAAGGCTAATTTAATGCAGATAAGGCACTAGGTGAGCTTAATTACCACCTCAATCAGCCACAGAACCTGTGTAATTAATATGTGTTCAGGTTTAAAGGGATGAGGTGGCAACCCTAGTAGACGGCCATGTCTTGGTAGGTTTGCAGTTGGGCCATATGCTTTCCATTTTCTGATGATGGATTGAACAGAGCTCCGTGAGATGTTCAAAGCTTGGGAGATTTTTTTAAAACCTCACCCAGTGTTTCTGAACTCCAGTCCTCAAGGTGCCTCAACAGGTCATGTTTTCATGCTCCTCATTATTTTGCACAGGTGATTTGATCAGTTTCACCGCCTTAGTAATTACCACAGCTGCTTCATCTGAGGGAAATCCTGAAAACATCACCACTTGGGGCGCCTTGAGGACTGGAGTTGAGAAACGCTGACCTAACCCTGCTTTAAACTTCTCCACAACTTTATCCCTTACCTGTCTGGTGTGTTCCTTGGCCTTCATGATACTGTTTGTTCACTAAGGTTCTCTAACAAAACCTCTGAGGGCTTCACAGAACAGCTGTATTTATACTGAGATTAAATGACACACAGGTGGACTCTATTTACCAATTAGGTGACTTCTGAAGGCAATTGGCTCCACTAGATTTTAGTTAGGGGTATCGGAGTAAAGGGGGCTGAATACAATTCCCCCACACACACACACACACACACACACACACACTTTTCACATATTTATTTGTAAAAAAAAAAAAAAAAAAATTGGGAAAATCATTTATCATTTTCCTTCCACTTCACAATTATGTGCCACTTTGTGTTGGTCTAGCGCATAAAATTCCAATAAAACACATTTACGTTTTTCGTTGTAACATTTGGAAAATTTCAAGGGGTGTGAATACTTTTTCAAGGCAGTGTATATTAAACTGCGTAAACTGTTGGCGCTATATAAATTCTTAATAATAGTAATAAAAATAATAATAATATTAAGCCATTTTGGTGGTATTTGTGGGTAAGGGGGTAAAAGAGCCCTGGTATTGAAGTGGTTACATAGTTAGTCAGGTTGAAAAAAAAACACCATCAAAAAAAGTCCATCCAGTTCAACCATAAAAAATAAAAAAAAATAAAAAATATCATACAGTCCCATATAGAGGGGGTGGGGAGCTGTAGTCCTCAACAATAGACCCCCCTCTCCTCTGTTAGCATATGGGGTGGTAGTGGAGTCCATAGAGGTGACGCTGAGATGAATGTAAGTCTATAGAGATCTGAAGTCCACAGAGATTGCTGAGAACAATGTAAGTGATAAAAGTGCAGAGCAGGGATGTTATCAGTTCAGGATTATTGAAGGATTTTGTTCACCTAATCTAACAGATAGAAAAGGCTTTTAATGGTAAAACGTATTTGACCAGAGAAGGGAACAAATAAGAGTTCATTGTCGGGCCGGAGAGTCGCACCCCCCACCCCATGTACATAAGATTAGCTCTTTAGAATGCGCGGTTGAGCCTCAGAGGTCGCCATGCTGAACCTGAAAAAAAAAAAAAAATTTTAACCCGACGACAGAAAGCTGACACGAAGCGGTGAGACGTCCATTGTTGCCATCTAAAAAAAAAAATCGCAGAACCAGTTTTTCCGCAAACGTCAAAATGTAGCAATAAATGAATGTTTAGTTAGCTAAAAATACACGCAAGCGGTTTCCATGACGAATAATGGAGCCAAAACAGCAGGAATCGCTCCCTTCCCCCGAGAGCCGGAGAAGTCGCTGTCATTTCTCCCGGCCTGATGCTGGATGTGAGAGAGAAGGGACAGACAATTCCGTACAGGAAACGGATGTTTTATACAAGGTGAAGGTTTTAGAAATAAAGAAACAAAAAGATACAAAAATCTTCTCTAAATGTAAAACCGATCAGTTTTTTTACATTCTGTGACCAGAGCAGTACAGCGCCATCATATGACTGGTGTGGGGCGATCAGGGACACTGACAGATGAGAGTATATAAATAATAATAATATAATATTTTCTTTTTTTTTTCTTTACATTTTTTGTACAACTTTTTTACTCACTGTGACCAAAGCAATACAGCGTTACCATAGTAACCTTGTACTACTCTGGAGAAGTGATCAGGATTTTTTTTTTTACACATTATGTTTTCTTATATCAGTGAATTTCACTGGTATAAGCAACCATTTTTTTTATCATTCATATTTTATATATTTTTTTCCAATAGTTTTTATATTTCTTTTTTATTATTATTATTTTTTTCTTTTTTATGATTTTATTTTTTTACATACTATGACCAGTGCAGTACAGCACCATCATATGACTGGTGTGGGGCGATCAGGGACACTGACTGCTGACAGTATATAAATAAAAACATTTCCATTCCGTTTTTTATTTTTTATTTTTTGTACAAATTTAATTTAGCACACTTTGACCAAAGCAATACAGCGTTATTATAGTAACAATGTACTACTCTGGGGAAGTGATCAGGATTTCATTTATTTTTTTACACATTATGATTGCTTTTACCTGTGACGCAGCACGACCCTGATCTCTGTGAAGAGGCAATGACGCGGCTTAATCACCATGTGATCGGCTGTGTCCAATCACTTGTGAATGCGGAAGTGCCGACAATCGGCTCACATCGCCCCACACTGACAGAGTGTGATGTGAGGAGAGCCAATCAGCGGCATTTCCTCACAGGGGACATCCGGACAGGTAATCAGGCCACTGATTACAGTAAAGCCCCCCCAGTGACACCAATCAGTGCCCATCAGTGACATCAATCAGTGCCCATCAGTGACACCAATCAGTGCCCATTAGTGATGCCAGACAGTGCTGCTTTCAGTGGCCATCAGTGCCTGCTCATCAGTGCCACCTATCAGTGCCCATCAGTACCGCCTATCCGTGCCCATCAGTGCCGCCTATCCGTGTCACCTATCAATGCCCACCAGTGCCACCTATCAGTGCCCATCAGTGACACCAATCAGTGCCCATCAGTGACACCAAACAGTGCCAATCAGTGCCCATTAATAATGCCAGTCAGTGCTGCCTTTCAGTGGCCATCGGTGCCTGCTCACCAGTGCTGCCCATCAACGCCCATCAGTGCCGCCTATCCGTGCCCATCAGTGCCACCTATCCGTGTCACCTATCAATACCCACCAGTGCCCCCTATCGGTGCCCACCAGTGCCGCCCATCAGTGCCACCTTTCAGTACTCATCAGTGCCGCATATCCGTGCCACCTATCAGTGCCCACCAGTGTTGCCCATCAGTGCCACATATCAGTGTCACCTAATCAGTGCCCATAAGTGCCACGTCATCAGTGCCCATCAGTGCAGCTTCATCAGTGCCCATCAGTGCCTCATATCAGTGTTACCCAATTAGTGCCCATCAGTGAAGGAGAAAATTACAAAATTTACTGACAGAAACTAAGAAAAACTTTTTTTTTTCAAAATATTCGGTGTTTTTTTTTGTAAAAAATAAAAAAACCCAGTAGTGATTAAATACCACCAAAATAAAGCTCTATTTGTGTGAAAAAAAAATGATAAAAATGTCCTATGAGTACAGTGTTGTATGACCGAGTAATTGTCATTCAAAGTGTGAGAGCGCTGAATGGTGAACATTGTCCTGGGCGGGAAGGGGGTGACAGTGCCCGGTATTGAAGGGGTTAAATGGAGCCTGGTGGGATCATTATATGGGATTGGCATTTACAATTTAAAATTGTTTGGAAATTCTTTTCCCTCCTCTCCCCCCCAGGGAGACGAGAGTACTCAGGAGGCAGGGAGAGCGAGGAGGAGAGCGGGGAGAGGAGAGGAGGAGAGGAGAAGAGTGAGGAGAGGAGAAGAGCGAGGAGAGGAGAAGAGCGAGGAGAGGAGGAGAGGAGAAGAGCGAGGAGAGTGAGGAGAGGAGGAGAGGAGAAGAGCGAGGAGAAGAGCAAGGAGAGGAGGAGAGGAGGAGAGGAGAAGAGCGAGGAGAGGAGGAGAGGAGGAGAGGAGAAGAGCGAGGAGAGTGAGGAGAGGAGGAGAGGAGAAGAGTGAGGAGAGGAGAAGAGCGAGGAGAGGAGGAGAGGAGAAGAGCGAGGAGAGGAGAAGAGCGAGGAGAGGAGGAGAGGAGAAGAGCGAGGAGAATGAGGAGAGGAGGAGAGGAGAAGAGCGAGGAGCAGAGCGAGGAGAAGAGCGAGGAGAGGAGGAGAGTGAGGAGAGGAGGAGAGGAGAAGAGCGAGGAGAGAAGAGCGAGGAGAGGAGGAGAGCGAGGAGAGGAGCGCGCTGCAGACGCCCCCGAGGCTCGCTCAGATCCAGAATGACACCACTCCGCCATTAAATATTTCCATATAGAACTACAGAGAGAGGAGGAATCGATGTGGAGGAAACATGAATTCCTTTATAGAGAATCCGAGTTCTAGAGAGCCAATGAGAGGATACAAAGTATCCTGATCAGAGGCCCCGTCATCTCCTCCTCCCTCATAGGAAGGAATGACATCAATTACAAATGCAGGCCGACACCCACTTTGAGGCATTCTAATATTTGCATATTTATATTAACTCCCACTGCTTGAATCTACTGAAACGACTTCCTCTGATTTCCCTGCACACTGTGAGCTTCTCACAATGTGCATCGTGCCCATGGGAGGAGATATGCAAATGTTAAACTCTTTCCAGTTCCCTTCTTCATGTTGTAGACTTGGTGATGTCATCACTGGGTCTCTATGTTTCTCTATGCAATGCAGGCAGTTCATGACTGGTGGGAGGGGCCCGCAGGGGGCTGTACATATCTTCCTGCAAAACATCCCAGCCCCCTGCCTCAAGAGCCCTTATGCCTGATGCAAAAAGTGGGCTGGCCCATGGGAGGGGTTATGCAAATATCACATTGCCTTGATTAGTTGATGACAGTCTGGAGGAGTGGGCGTTGCTAGGCAGGTTGTATTTGCATAGGTAACACCCACAAGTGATGAAAGCGGGTGGGGTCAGGGACATTCAGACTGGGGAGTAAAGGACTAGATGATGCTGGACCAGTGGCGGCCCGTCCATTAGGTGCGCCGCCCTGCTAATCCATGCGCCCGGCCCCTAATCTACATGCAGGGCGCCGGACGCATGAATTCCAATGTGTTTTTGTTTTTTTTTAGAAGCACATTAGGGCCTGAGGCTCTAATAGGCTGAAAAAAAGGGTGGGCTCGGGGCGCAGAGCACTGTGCCCCAAACCCGCCCAGTTGTGTGACAATAACAAATTAATATTCGCTACTGTCTTCCTGATTCCCCTCCCGGCCAATCAGGAAGCAGGTCCTGAGACCCGTTTCTCGAATGGCGGAGAGGAGAAGCGATCCTATTGGCAGCTGAGGAGGAGGAGGAGCAGGGCTGCTGTTAGAAATCACGGGGCCCCGTACAGCCTACCTGGCAGGCCCCCTCCCCCTCCCCGAATACAGTATTTTCACTAAAAACACACTAAAATCATTATTAGCGGACACAAACATAACAGAGAACCGGAGTGAATTAGCCCTTTTTTAGATTTTTTAAAACATTTTTTAATTTTTTTTCAAAAATGTTAAAAAAAAACTTACAATTTTTTTTATTTTGTAATTTTTAAAAATTATTTATTACAATGTGTTAATTTTTTTTACAGGACAGGGAAGTCCGCAGCACCAAAGAGGGGGGTGGGGGGTGGCACAGTGACAGGGGGGCACACGGGGGGATCAGAAGCAGGCAGAATAGGGAGGGGGATCAGAGCGGGGGAAACAATTGCAGGAACAATGTCCTGTGTCTGTGTCTCTCCCTGCAGCAGCTGAAAGCCGGTAGGAGGGGGAGAAACCGGCTTTCAGATGCTGCAGGGAGAGACACAGGGCATCCTTCACCCAACCGCACCAATCCCCCCCCTGCTGTTCGGGCCCCCCTGTGTGAGGACTGGTGTTCCCCCCCATCAGCGGCCCTGAGGAGGGGGGAGGAGACGCAGGGGAAGCCGCTGAAGCCGAGGAGGAGGAGACGCAGGGTGAAGCCGCTGCCCAGAAGAATCGCTGCCTAGATGGGGTAAGTGCGGCGCTAGTGACGTCCTCCAGCCAGGAAATGAGGCTGCCTCCTAATTAAGCTTCTAATGCACATTGTGAGAAGCTCACAGTGTGCGGTGAAATCAGAAGAAGCCATTTCAGAGAGAAGCCGCTACACCTGTGCAAGCCTGAGGGGAAAGCCGGAGTCCTTCTTTAAAGGGACTCCCATCATGCCTTGCTTCCAGTCCCCGGGGTGCCGCTCTGCAGAGGAATAAGCAGAAGTAAACACGGGGGAGGGGATGTTTGTTTCTTCGCAGCATCAAAGCACAACTGGAGATTTAAACAGCTAAATTGAAGGGGAAATAAACCGGCGAGCGCGCCGGAGAGCGATGGGTTTAATAAGGGGCTGGAAACGTTGGGCTCTGTGCGGCTGCCAGGCTGATGTATGGAGACGTCCTACGCTGCACACTGTCATTGTGCCCACCGGCAGGAAAGGGCTCATGTGTGCCGAGACTCAGCAAAGTGGACCTGTCACCACTTCACAAGTCTCCATCACTCCGAACATCTCACAATTTACAAGAACCCCCAAAGTGTGGAGCGACCAGCTGGCCGGACAGCCAAGCAAAGCCAGGATCAGCTTCGATCGGCTGATTGGTATAGTAACCTGGAAGCGAGGACGTGACATCACTTCCGGGTTACTGGGAAACAATCGGCGCCGAAAAAATCAAAAACATTCAAAAACGCCGATCTTGGTGTTCTGAATGCTTTTAAGTGCAGAGGACTGATTTAATGTCTTAAAGTGGAGGTCCGCCCACCCCATCCCCCCATGAAAAATTAAAAGTCGATAGCTACAAATACTGCAACTGCTGACTTTTAACAGATGGACACTTACCTGTCCAGGGAGCCCACAATGTCGGCAGCGGCTCCAGGCTAGCGGGTGCGGGGTCCAGGCAGCGGCTCCAGGCTAGCAGGTGCGGGGTCCGGGCAGCGGCTCCAGGCTAGCGGGTGCGGGGTCCGGGCAGCGGCTCCAGGCTAGCGGGTGCGGGGTCCGGGCAGCGGCTCCAGGCTAGCGGGTGCGGGGTCTTGGCAGCGGCTCCAGGCTAGCAGGTGCGGGGTCCGGGCAGCGGCTCCAGGCTAGCGGGTGCGGGGTCTTGGCAGCGGCTCCAGGCTAGCGGGTGCGGGGTCCGGGCAGCGGCTCCAGGCTAGCGGGTGCGGGGTCCAGGCAGCGGCTCCAGGCTAGCGGGTGCGGGGTCCGGGCAGCGGCTCCAGGCTAGCAGGTGCGGGGTCCGGGCAGCGGCTCCAGGCTAGCGGGTGCGGGGTCCGGGCAGCGGCTCCAGGCTAGCGGGTGCGGGGTCCGGGCAGCGGCTCCAGGCTAGCGGGTGCGGGGTCCGGGCAGCGGCTCCAGGCTAGCGGGTGCGGGGTCCGGGCAGCGGCTCCAGGCTAGCAGGTGCGGGGTCCGGGCAGCGGCTCCAGGCTAGCGGGTGCGGGGTCCGGGCAGCGGCTCCAGGCTAGCGGGTGCGGGGTCCGGGCAGAGGCTCCAGGCTAGCGGGTGCGGGGTCCGGGCAGCGGCTCCAGGCTAGCGGGTGCGGGGTCCGGGCAGCGGCTCCAGGCTAGCGAGTGCGGGGTCCAAGCAGCGACTCTATGCTAGCAGGTGCAGGGTCCAGGCAGCGGCTCCAGGCTAGCAGTGCGGGGTCCAGGCAGCGGCTCCAGGCTATCGGGTGCAGGGTCCGGACAGCGGCTCCAGGCTTGCGGGTGGTGGGTCCTGGCAGTGGCTCCAGGCTAGTGGGTGCGGGGTCCGGACAGCGGCTCCAGGCTAGCAGGTGCAGGGTCCAGGCAGCAGCTCCAGGCTAGCAGTGCGGGGTCCAGGCAGCGCCTCCAGGCTTGCGGGCGCGGGTTCCAGGCAGCGGCTCCAGGCTATCGGGTGCAGGGTCCGGACAGTGGCTCCAGGCTAGCGGTGCGGGGTCCAGGCAGCGGCTCCAGGCTAGCAGTGCGGGGTCCAGGCAGCGGCTCCAGGCTAGCGGGGTCCGGGCAGTGGCTCCAGGCTAGCAGTGCGGGGTTCAGGCAGTGGCTCCAGGCTAGCAGGTGCGGGGTCCGGGCAGCGGCTCCAGGCTAGCGGGTGCGGGGTCTTGGCAGCGGCTCCAGGCTAGCGGGTGCGGGGTCCGGGCAGCGGCTCCAGGCTAGCGGGTGCGGGGTCCAGGCAGCGGCTCCAGGCTAGCGGGTGCGGGGTCCGGGCAGCGGCTCCAGGCTAGCAGGTGCGGGGTCCGGGCAGCGGCTCCAGGCTAGCGGGTGCGGGGTCCGGGCAGCGGCTCCAGGCTAGCGGGTGCGGGGTCCGGGCAGCGGCTCCAGGCTAGCGGGTGCGGGGTCCGGGCAGCGGCTCCAGGCTAGCGGGTGCGGGGTCCGGGCAGCGGCTCCAGGCTAGCGGGTGCGGGGTCCGGGCAGCGGCTCCAGGCTAGCCGGTGCGGGGTCCGGGCAGCGGCTCCAGGCTAGCGGGTGCGGGGTCCGGGCAGCGGCTCCAGGCTAGCGGGTGCGGGGTCCGGGCAGCGGCTCCAGGCTAGCGGGTGCGGGGTCCGGGCAGCGGCTCCAGGCTAGCGAGTGCGGGGTCCAAGCAGCGACTCTATGCTAGCAGGTGCAGGGTCCAGGCAGCAGCTCCAGGCTAGCAGTGCGGGGTCCAGGCAGCGGCTCCAGGCTATCGGGTGCAGGGTCCGGACAGCGGCTCCAGGCTTGCGGGTGGTGGGTCCTGGCAGTGGCTCCAGGCTAGTGGGTGCGGGGTCCGGACAGCGGCTCCAGGCTAGCAGGTGCAGGGTCCAGGCAGCAGCTCCAGGCTAGCAGTGCGGGGTCCAGGCAGCGCCTCCAGGCTTGCGGGCGCGGGTTCCAGGCAGCGGCTCCAGGCTATCGGGTGCAGGGTCCGGACAGTGGCTCCAGGCTAGCGGTGCGGGGTCCAGGCAGCGGCTCCAGGCTAGCAGTGCGGGGTCCAGGCAGCGGCTCCAGGCTAGCGGGGTCCAGGCAGTGGCTCCAGGCTAGCAGTGCGGGGTTCAGGCAGTGGCTCCAGGCTAGCGGGTGGTGGGTCCAGGCAGTGGCTCCAACTAGTGGGTGCAGGGTCTGGCAGCGGCTCTAGGCTAGCAGTGCGGGGTCCAGGCAGTGGCTCCAGGCTAGGGGGTATGGGGTCTGGGCAGGTTCCCTTACCAGGAATGGCGGGGGCCATTCCTGGTAACAGCCAAGTCCCTACTGCGCATGCGGAAGTGCGCTGTGCTTTCTAATTGGCCCAGCGGATGAGGAGGAAGAAGGATGTGGGGGTCGAACTTCTGAGAGATGGCGAGCAGTACCTGTCAAAATCAGGTCACTGTTCGCCCCTGAAAGGTGTCAAATGTGGCACCAAAGGGGGGGGAGACGAATAAACGGAAGTTCTACTTTTGGGTGACCCCAGATCTCACCATAAAGAGGACCTGTCATATGCCTTTTGCTATGACAAAGGATGTTTACATTTCTTGTGACAGCAATAAAAATAAACCAATAATAAAAAATAAATACATTTTCGGTGCCCCTGATGGATGTGTCGGTCCCGCGTGAACGCAAACAGCGATAGTCCCACACATGTGAGGTATCCCCGAGAACATGGGCAGTACTTCTACCACCAGACCACCTCTGTAAATCTAAAGTGATAACCTTTAAAGCAGAGATCTCAAACTGGCGGCCTGGCAGCTGTTGCAGAACTACAAGTCCCATGAGGCATAGCAAGGCTGACAGTTACAAGTATGACTCCCTCAGGCAGAGGCATGATGGGACTTGTAGTTCCGCAACAGCTGGAGGCCCGCCAGTTTGAGACCCCCTGCTGTAAAGGCTTTTAAAGCATCCCCTATGAATAGTAAAATTGACGTCGTCTGTCGCCGTGGCACGGACATGCACAATTTTGAAGCATGACATGTTTGGTATCTATTTACTCGGCGTAATATCATCTTTTATATTTTACAAAAAAAAAAAAGATTGGGTTATGTATTGTGTTTTGTCCACAAAAATTGGGTTAGAAAAACTGCTGTGCAAATACCGTGTGACGTAAAAAATTGCAGAACCCACCAATCTATTCTCTAGGGCCTCTTCTATAATGTTTGGGGGGTTCTAAGAAATTTTCTAGCAAAAAAATCCTGATTGTTCCACGTGAACAAAGGGCCAGAAAAGGGCGTGGTCTGGAGGTGGTCGAAGTTCAGCGTCTCTGACATAAATCGGCGTGGAGAATATTTCCGTTCCTATGAGGTGGGAATCATCCGAGGAACAATGTTACATTTTAGATTTAGTGTATTAAAGGAAAAAACCAGAGCGGAGTCTCCAGGGCGGCGGATATTACAGTAAGTGCAGCAAACGCCCGGAGCTGCCCCCCCGGCGGGCACAATGCGGCTCCAGCTGCCGCTCCGCCATTAAATATTTACATAGAAAGCTGCTGTGAGAAGGCTCGGCGTGGAGACAAAACTCACCACGTGGGGGAAAAATAAAATGAAAAGAGATTCAATAACTGGATAATCCAATAAAATACGGAACAAAAAGCAAAGGGCTCCTCGGGCCGAACTGAAGAAAGCCAATCAGCTCCCTAGAAAGGTTTGGCGCAGCTGCTGATTGGATAAAAATGAGGAGATCTCTGCCAATCAGTAGACAGGGAAGGTTGGTGGACCTGAGCTATCCGACCATTTATGATCCACCCATGGTCGATCTAGATCAGGTGCGCTCAACCTGTGGCCCTTCAGCTGTTGCGGAATGACAAGTCCCATGATGCATTGCAAGGCTGACAGTTACAAGTATGACTCCCGGAGGCAGAAGCATGATGGGACTTGTAGTTCCGCAACAGCTGGAGGGCCGCAGGTTGAGCACCCATGATCTAGAAACTCCATCTACTGCTGGGACCATCAGGGAGGTAGATAAGGGGGTAAAACCAGTCCTCCTATACGGGGTCTTGGCCAGCTGGGGGGCCCAGGCAGTAGGGTGAATCGGATGTGGGCAGGTAAGGTGATCGGTGCAGCAGGGGGGCAATTACTGGAGTCAATCTTCTGTACGGCTCTCTTTGCAGCAGCTGAAAGCTGGCTTCTTCTCCTCTCCCTCCCGTTGGCTTTCAGCTGCTGCAGAGAGAGCCATATAAAGGATCGATCCTGTAACTGCCCCTCCTCCCACCCCCCGCACCCCTCCAAGCCGATCACCCTCCCTGTGCACCATCCCCCTGCTGCCCAGGCTCCACTGTGTGCCCCCCACCCCCGCAGCCTTGTTGGCTTCCCTCTTCTTCTTTCCGCCAGCAGCTGCAAACACACAATATAATCCTTCGAGATTGAGAATGGGGCAAGGGTCCGGAAAATATAACATTCCTTTCCTGAATGAACACAATGAGTGATCAGTATTGATCACTCACTGTGTTCATTAATAACTGAAGCATTGGCTGTATGGAGGCCCATGTCAGGTTGTCTGTATGGGGCCCCGTGATTTCTAACAGCAGCCCTGGGGCCCATTGCCCCTCTGTTCCTGGGGCCAGAGACTGTATAGTCTGATCATTGGGGGGGAGGGGAGACTGAGGAAACGCTTCCTCCTCCTTCTACAAAATTACAATGTATAGTCTGATCACTGGGGGAGGGGAGACTGAGAAAATGACTCCTCCCCCTTCTACAAAGTTACAATGTACAGTCTGATCACTGGGGGAGGGGAGACTGAGGAAATGACTCCTCCTTCTACAAAGTTACAATGTACAGTCTGATCACTGGGGGAGGGGAGACTGAGGGAATTACTCCTCCTCCTTCTACAAAGTTACATTGTACAGTCTGATCACTGGGGGAGGGGAGACTGAGGGAATTACTCCTCCTCCTTCTACAAAGTTACAATGTACAGTCTGATCACTGGGGGAGGGGAGACTGAGGAAATGACTCCTCCTTCTACAAAGTTACAATGTATAGTCTGATCACTGGGGGAGGGGAGACTGAGGGAATTACTCCTCCTCCTTCTACAAAGTTACAATGTACAGTCTGATCACTGGGGGGGGGGGGGGGGACTGAGGAAATGACTCCTCCCCCTTCTACAAAGTTACAATGTACAGTCTGATCACTGGGGGGAGGGGAGACTGAGGAAACGCTTCCTCCTTCTTCTACAAAGTTACAATGTACGGTCTGATCACTGGGGGAGGGGAGACTGAGGAAATGCCCAAGGAACAGTATAAATGCATTTGGTGGGTGATGCAGATCTGGAGGTCGGGAGGGATTTGGGTCCGGGACGTGAGTAGTACAACTACAAAGGTGCTGCCTGCTACTCCCATAATCCTCTGCTCCCTCTAATGACATGTTTCCAATATTACTCGGGTGATTCACACACATGAAACTGCGAGAGGTGTGTGAATGTGGGTGTAACCGGCACTTGTAATGACAGATAAACATATCGCTCTATAAATAATTCATCGCAATGCCGCTCACCGAACGTCCTCATTATAGGGAGCGATTCACATAATGTGACCGGTAAGTGGCCTGACTCCGTAATCTCTGAATGAGAAGAGTGCAATCAGCCGACCTTTTATAGAAAACCAGAGAGAGCCGCGAACACTCTACCGGGAACACCATCACACAACATTAACCTTAAATCCTCCCTCCGACCCCCCCCCCCAGTCTTGCGCAGTTGTACCGGCTCCTCTCCTGGACCGAAATGGCTTCCTCTGATTTCACCGCACACTGTGAGTTTCTCACAATGTGCACCAGAAGCTGCAGCAAGTCAGAGTCCACCTCATTTCCTGGCTGAAGGACATCCAGCATGATCTAGCCTGGTGTCTCCGCAACCTGGCTGTCCCTGGCCCGCCCTTTTCATCCATTGGATTTAAGTTCTTTCAATCATGGAGCGTCACTTGTGGGAGTTACCTACAGCCTGCCTAGTAACGCCCACTCCCCCAGACTGACATCCATCAAGGCATTTTGATATTTGCATAACTCCTCCCACAAGCCTGCCCACTGCTCGCATCGGGGTCTGAGGGTGTGATAAATTAAGCTGCGCTAAAACCATTTTACTAAAAATCCAAAAAGAGATACATCACTTTTTTCAGATGTTAGACGCAATGGGTGAAAGAGAAGGGTGCTGGTTGACAGCTGGTTGACAGCCTAAACCTACTACCATTCACAACACTTTATTGACAAAGCTCCACCTTCCAGGACCAGAGACAGGAACCCAAAGCCCACCGCCATCCAGGATCCTCATCAGGAACCTAAAGCTCACCACCATCCTAGAGCTCCCAGCAGGAGCCTAAAGTTCCCCATTATCCTGGAACTCCCAGCGGGAACCCAAAGCCCGCCACCATCCAGGAACCCAGCAGGTACTTAAAGCCCATCACCACCCAGGAACCCCAGTAGGAACCTAAAGCCCACCACCATCCTGTAGCTCCTAGCAGAAACCTAAAGCCCACCACCATCCTGGAGCTCCCATCAGGAACCTAAAGCCCACCACCATCCTTGAGCTCCCAACAGGAACCTAAAGCCCACCACCATTCTGGAGCTCCCTAGCAAGAACCCAAAGCCCAGCACCATCCAGGGACTCAACAGGAACCTAAAGCCTACCACCATCTAGCAACCCCAGCAGGAACCTAAAGCCCACCACCATCCAGAAACCCCAGCAGAAACCTTAAGCCCACCACCATCCTGGAACCCCAGCAGAAACCCAAAACCCACCACCACCCTGTAGCTCCCAGCAGGAACCTAAAGCCCACCACCATCCTGGATTTCCCACAGTAACTTATAGTCCACCACCATTCTTCAGCTCCTAACAGGAAACCAGCACCAACTATCATCCAGGACAACGGACTGGAAGTCAGCAACTACCACCATTCAGAAAAACATCCAAAGCTCAGCACACAACACCATTCAAGACCACAGATAGAAAAAGGAACCCAGCATCCATCACTATCCAGAACTATAGACATGAACATAAAGTGCACTACCATCTAAGACCACGGACAGGAACAGGAACCTAGGATCCATCACCATTCGGAACCATAGACAGGAACCTAAAGCCCACCACCATCCAGGACCACAGACAGGAAACCAAAACCCACCAAACATTAGTAACCTATCACCCATCCCCATTCAGGGCCACAGACAGGAAAGGGAACACAGTATCCATCACCATTCAGAACAATTAACAGGAACCTAAAGCCTGCTACCATCTAGGACCCCATACAGGAACAAGAAACCTGCACCCAGGAAACCAACAACCACCGTAACACTTTCCTAACAAATCTCCATCATCATGGATAAGAGACAGGACGCCACAGCCCACATTAACCATCCAGGATCCTCAACAGGAACCTTATGCCCACCACCACCCTGAACCATCAACAGAAACCCAGCACCAACTATCGTTCAGGATCACGGACTGGATCCCAGCAGCTACCACTATTCCAAACAACATCAGGAACCCAGCATCCACCACCATCCAGGACCACAGAGAGGAAAAGGAACCCAACATCCACCACCATCTCAAACCACAGGCAGGAACTTCAAGCCCACTACCATCTAGGAACACAGACAGAAACAGGAACCCTGCACCCACCACCATTTAGGACCACAGAGAGGAACAGGAACCCTGCACCCACCACCATCTAGGACCATAGACAGGAACAGGAACCCTGCACCCACCACCATCCAGGACCATGGAAAGGAAACCAACACCCACCATATTTCAGAACATTAGAAACCTGGGACCCACCCCCATTCAGGGCCACAGACAGGAAAAGGAACACAGCATCTATCACCATTCAGAACAATTGACAGGAACCTAAAGTCTGCTACCTTTTAGGACCACATACAGGAACAAGAACCCTGCACCTATCACTATCCACAGACAGGAAACCAACAACCACCGTAACACTTTCCTAACAAAGCTCCATCATCCAGGATAAGAGACAGGACGCCAAAGCCCACAACCATCCAGAATCCTCAACAAGAACCTTAGGCCCACCACCACCCTGAACCATCAACAGAAACCCAATACCGACTATCGCTCAGGACCATGGACTGGATTCCAGCAGCTACCACTATTCCAAACAACATCAGGAACCCAGCATCCACCACCATCCAGGACCAAAGAGAGGAAAAGGAACCCAACATCCATCACCAGCCCAAACCACAGGCAGGAATCTAAAGCCCACTACCATCTAGGAACACAGACAGGAACAGGAACCCTGCACACACCACCATCTAGAACAACAGACAGGAACAGGAACCCTGCACCTATCACCATCTAGGACCACAGACAGGAACAGGAACCCTGCACCATTACAGGCTCCTCACATAATTACTATGTTATTCGGCACTGAAAGAAAATGACATTATCTCAATCCAATAAACTGTTTCTGTCTCCCTGAATGGGCAGTGATTAAAATGTAATATTACAGATTAATAATGGAGATTAGAGGAGGGAGTAATCTGCCCATTCTACTGCCTCAAGGTCTTATTTCAATTTTATTTTCAAATTAATAATACATACTTCCCCAAGCGAACACATGGAGCTCTGACAGAGCCTTCGTGAATTAGCATGATATCAATGATAACACCGCGCTATTACCAGCAGCCTGCGCACAATTCATCTTTCATAGCTGCTGTTTTGCATGCAACTGTAGGATAGCTATAAACAATGCGACTCCAACACAACTGTCTCCAAAAATTCCAAATTCAACACATTATTGGAAGCCATACGTCCACAAAGCTGAAATACTTCTGGAAGTCCTGCCAATGGATTGCTACGCTATATGACCGATCATTTGTGGACACCTGACCATCACACCTACATGAGCTTGTTGGACAACCCATTTCAAAACCAGAGCCATTATAATGAAGTTGCCCCCTCCCTCCATGGCCATTAAAATGTTTTTGCCCCCTCCCCCTATGGCCATTAATATGGAGTTGGCCCCTCGCCCCACGGCCATTAATATGGTGTTGTCCCCTCCTCCAATGGCCATTAACATGGTGTTGCCCCATTTTTCAGCTATAACATCCTAGACTCCTCTGGAACAACTTTCCACAAGATTTGAAAAGTGTCTGAGGGAAGCTGTGCCCATTTGTGAGGTCACGTTGGATGAGAAGACCTTCCAACTCATCCCAAAGGTGTTCAGTAGGGTTGAGATCAGGGCTCTGTGCAGGACACTCCAGTTCCTCCACACCAAACTGGTCAAACCATGTCTATATGGAGCTGGCTCTATTCTTCTGGAAAGGCTTCCCTCAAAAGTTTGGAGGGTGTCTGTGGGTATTTGTGCACAATCAGCCAAAAGATAATTTGTAAGGGCAGGTACTGATGTTTGATGAGAAGACCTGGCTCACAATCGGAGTTCTAATTTATCCTAAAGGTGTTCAGTAGGGTTGAGCTCAGGGCTTGAGTTCCTCCACACCAAACTAGCCAAACTAGGAATGTTTCCCACAACTTCTGCCCATTAGTGAGGGCAGGTACCGATGTTGGATGAGAAGACCTGGCTTATGTGCCACACGTTGGGCACTAAAAAAGGCTTGCCTCACATAACAGTTTCATCCCAATGGTGTTCAGTAGGATTGAGGTCAGGGCTCTGTGCAGGACACTTTCTTCCGCACCAAACTGGTTATCCGTGTCTTTATAGAGCTGGCTTTGTAAACAGGGGCACAGTCATACTGGAACCAAAAGCCCACTGCCATCTAGGACCACATACAGGAACAGGAACCCTGCACCCACCACCATCCAGGACCACAGACAGAAAACCAATAACCACCATATTTCAGAACTACTACCATTCATAAGACTTTCCTAACAAAGCTCCATCATCCAGGATAAGAAACTGGAAGGAAAAGCACACTACCATCCAGGATCCCCAACCGGAACCTTAGGCTTACCACCACCCTGGACCACCAACAACAAAAACCCAGCACCAGCTATCATCCAGGACCACAGACTGCAACCCAGCAACAACCACCATTCAGACCACCCATTAGTGAGGGCAGGTACCGATGTTGGATGAGAAGACCTGGCTTATGTGTCACACGTTGGGCACCAAAAAGGCCTGGCTCACAATTGCAGTTCCAATTTATCCCAGTGGTGTTCTGTAGGGTTGAGGTCAGGGATCTGTACATGATACTTCAGTTCCTCCACAACAAACTGGTCACACCATGTCTTTATGGAGCTGGCTTTGTACATAGGACACAGTTATGGTGGAACAGAAAAGGGTACTCCCCAAACTGTTACCGCAAGGTTGAAAGAGCACAATTGTCTACAATGTCTTTGTATGATGTAGAGTTAACAGTTTCCTTCACTGGGCTCAATAATTTAGGTAGGAGGTCCACAGCTGCTAAAAACAATGATGTGGAAGAAAGGAGAAGAAGACGAGAATGGTCTGCAGTGGAGAGGATACATTGACAATACCAGTTGCTGGGCTGTCAGTATGATCTAAAACAGTGGTCTCCAAACTGTGGGCCTTCCTCCGACTGACACCAATGATGGGGCACTATTCCTCCCACTGACACCAATGATGGGGCACTATTCCTCTGACTGACACCAATGATGGGGCACCATTCTTCCCACTGACACGGATGATGGGGCACTATTCCTCCCACTGACACCAATGATGGGGCACTATTCCTCCCACTGACACCAATGATGGGGTACTATTTCTCCCACTGACACCAATGATGGGGCACCATTCTTCCCACTGACACCAATGATGGGACACTATTCCTCCCACTGACACCAATGATGGGGCACTATTCCTCCCACCGATACCAATGTAGGGCACTATTCCTCCCACTGACACCAATGATGGGGCACTATTCCGTTCACTGACACCAATGATGGGGCACTATTGATCTTTTATTAAAAGAATCAAGCAACCAATTTTATACAAAAGTAAAAAACAAAACCATAGTACAAAACTTCAACAGAAATCCAAGGAATACACATTCATGTTCAGAATATATACAATATATACATAATCCACTACCAAAATTATTTACATAAAGCAGCAGAGAGGGCCTAAGAGGCACAACCCATCACCTATGTACGCAGCCATTTATCAAAAATTAATCCAAAAAAAATAATAATCTAGGGTGATAAGAGACAGACAGCCACACCCGGGAAAGAGACTCCTGGCAGTCAGGGAGGCTTGAAACCCCTCCACGCCTTCAACCAAGCCCCCTGACTCCGCTTGTCTCTCTCAAGTACCCGAATCTTCTCCACCTCATGCAGAATGTCATACACCACCACCTGAACAGGAAGGATTTTACGCCGAATGCAGACCTGACACCGTGCGTTCCAAGTGAAATAACGGACTACTAGGCTAACTAGAAAAAGTGTATCTAAACAAAAAACCCCACCAGTATTGAATGCTCCGTACACCCACTCAGCATAACCCAGCCTGGAGAGGAAAGGGACACCGAGGGCCCGCCCCACCTGTTTGTACACCTCTATGTTAAAAGGGCAATGAAGCAGGAAATGGTCCATAGTCTCCTCCTCACCTGCACACTCCTCCCGAGGACAGCTACGATCCACCCCACTGCGGAATTTCAAATTGCCCCTAACATAGAGTCTCCCATGGAAGCACAACCAGGCCAGATCCCTGAATTTAGGGGGTACTCTGTCCAAATTAATAAGTCTCAACCCTGCCCTCAAAACTGGGCCTGGGCAATCCCTTAAGGCCAGTGGGTCATGAAAGACTTCGCTCAAGACTCGACTCATAAGGACTTTCCTCGGAACCGATCTGAGATCTTCAGCCGACAATCGCCACTGCCGTAGTAACTTCAGGCACGGAGCGACATAGGCTGGTAGCTGACCACGATGACCCCTGAGATTCTTCACTTGGCCACCTTCTTCCCAAAGTCGTAGAAAAGGCCTAAACCAAGATCTAAATATGCCTGCCCATCCAGGAGGTTCCACTGCAAGCATATTACCAATATTAAACTTGAGAAAAAGCAGTGAAAAGAAAAGAACTGGGTTGACCATACCTAAGCCACCCTCCCTCCTGGATAGATAGGTGACATTCCTCTTGATGGGGTTCAGTCTGTTCCCCCACAACATCTGGAAGAACACACTACTGACCCTAGCATAGAGAGACACTGGCAAGATGCAGACAAAGCTGACATACAAGAAGATCGGAATCAGGTAAGTCTTAATCAGATCAACCCTTTCCCTCATAGATAACTTCCATCTCTTCCAGCTGACCACCTTAGTATTGGCAATTTCCAGTCTGCCTTCCCAGTTTTTGAGGCCATAATCGCCAGGTCCAAATTCAATGCCTAAAATCTTAATTCTTTCCTGGGGCACTGGAAAGGTGTCCGGGAGATCAAACCCCTCACCTTCCTTTCCCATCCAGAAAACTTCACTCTTTTCCTGATTGATCTTGGAGCCTGATGCTTCAGAATACCGTGATGTCAGAGAGACCACCTCCTCTGCTTCATCCGCCCCAGTGACAATCACCGACACATCGTCCGCATAGGCAACAACCCTCAAAGGCGGCTCACCCGGAAGCCCCACTGGCACCCCACACAACATGCCGCTCTCTAGCCTCCTGATGAAGGGGTCGATTGCAAACACATAGAGCAGGGGACTCAGGGGACAACCCTGGCGCACCCCGGAGCCAACCTCAAAGGACTGCCCAACCCAACCATTAACAAGAGGAAAGCTCTCTGCCCCCTCATACAAGACTTTTAACCAATCGACAAAACCACCCGGCAGACCGTACTTACTAAGGAGCAACCACAGGTACTCATGGTTAACACGATCAAAAGCCTTTGCCTGATCCAATGTCAGCAAATACTTTCCCCAGCCTGCAGCCCTGCACCGCTCCAAGGCCTCCCGGACAGCTAAAACTGCTGTGAAGGTGCACCTACCCTGGACCGAACAGTGCTGATGGCGAGAAAGCAAAGACTCTGCTACTGACGATAGGCGCCAGAAAATGATCTTTGCCAGTATCTTTCTATCGACATTAAGAAGGCTGATGGGGCGCCAATTCTCAATCATCGAAGGATCTTTACCCTTTGAAAGAAGAATCACAGCTGAGTGCCTCATGGAAGAGGGAAGTACCCCCTCAGCAAGGCAACTGTTAAAAACCTCTACCAAATGTGGGGCCAGAATAGACTTAAAAGCTTTGTAAAACTCAGCCGTCAAGCCATCCGGTCCAGGTGACTTTTTGATGGCAAGCTGTTCAATTGCCCTTATCACCTCTTCAACTGTGATCTCCTCTGTCAAATTCATCAATGGGACATCTTCATCATTTAGACCTGGAGTAGAGTCCAAAAAGCTTTCCATCTTGTCACGGTCAAGCTCTTTCCTCCCAAGAAGGTCAGCATAAAAGGACCTCACGACCTCCAGAATCCCTGACCTGGACTTTGTCAAGGAACCTGTACTGTCCTTAAGGCCAACGACCGTTTTAACAGCTACACCTTGTTTGCAGTTCTGGTAAGGGTCAGGCGAGTGGTACTTCCCATAGTCCCTCTCCAGAACCAAAGAGGCATGCCGGTCATATTGACACTTCCTGAGAAGGAGTTTCACTTCGGAGATTGCCCCAGGATCTCCTCCTCTCGAGACAAGAATATCCAGCTTCCTCCGTAAACGTTGGTAGGTCATGTATTTATTAAACTGCTTTCTATTGGCTAGGCCCCTGAAGAATCCAGCAATCCTCTTTTTGGTCAGCTCCCACCACTCAGCCTTGCTGCTACAAAAGTCCAGGATGGTCACCTGTGCCTGAAAGAATTCCTCAAAGGATTGTCTAACATGTTCTTCCTTGAGTAGAGTCGAATTCAATCTCCAGATGCCCTTGCCCCTCTGAGGGGCGTCTGAAGCATTCAGGACCACAGATAGCATACAGTGATCAGAGAACTCTACTGCCTGCACCACTGGGGGTGAGAAAGCAGAGGTCTCCTTCAAAAAAAACCTATCTATTCTACTCTGACTATTACCTCGATGAAAGGTGAACCCAGTGTCATCCGGGAGGTGCTTAATGTGCACATCCACAAGACCAGCATCCCTAACCATACTATTTAAAAAAACGCTATCATATCCCAGCCTGTCCTTGAAGTCCTTCCTGTCCTTGGGCCTAGTTACTGTATTAAAGTCACCTCCAAAGACCACTTGCCGGGATGTAAAAAGAAATGGCTTGATCCTTGTAAAAAGGCATTTCCTGTCCCACTTTGTGTGCGGTCCATAAACATTAATTAGGCGCAGGTCCTGCCCTCCCACAAGGACGTCTAAGACCATACATCTCCCAATCTCCACCTCAATAACCCGCCGGACAGTTACCATGCCGGTTTTAAACAACACCGCCACACCGCCGTAAGGCTCGGCCGCAAGAGACCAGTAAGATGGACCATACCTCCACTCTCTCTTGGCCATATGAATATCTGCCAAGGAGGTGAGCCTAGTCTCTTGCAAAAATAAAATTTCAGCATCTAATTGGCTGAACAAAAAGAAGGCCATAGAACGAGCTCTTACTGACTTAATGCTAGCGACATTTATTGTCACCACTTTTAACGGAGGGGGAACCGCCATTTGGGTTATTGGGTGGATTGCTTCTTAGCTCCCCTCTGCTGCTCATCACCAGAAGCCTCTCTCTTTCTTGAGGCCGCCTCAAACTCCATTTCGGAATCAGAACTTCGCTCCGAAGAAGCTCCAGATGAAGAGATATCCCAATTAGAGGACCTATACCGGTTGGAGACAGGCACTGGAGCCTGTTCTGTCCTCACCACCTGCTTCTTCCGCTTCCCAACCTTCCTTCTCTCCTCCAGGTACTGCAGGTCAGCTTCAGAGATGCCCTCATCTCTTACTTTTTTCTGTGAAGTCTTTACAGAAGACTTCTTTACAGAGGAAGAAGCAACCTTTTTAGTACATGTTACCACTCCTGGTGGGGGGGGTGCTCCCCTTGAGTCAGACTTAGGAGGGGTAGACTCCTGGGGGGGAACTGACTCGGGGGGCACAGACTTGGAAGGTTCTGACACATGAGGAGAGGGTACAGTAGGCTGGGGGGAGACAGATACAGATACAGAAGGAATACTTACAGACACATGAGGGGTGGCCACAGGAACTGGAGAGGGATCCTGAGCAGGACCAGGGGAGTCGGTCACCGCAGAGGAGGATGGTACACCAGGGGCCTCACCCTCCATCCTGTCCAACCTTGACATGTCATCAATTACCTCCTTCTCCATATTGTGCCAGGCTTCAGGACATCTGCTGTAGGGGTGGCCAAGGCGCAGGCACAGGTTGCACCTGATCATTTCGGTGCAGTCCTTAGCCATATGACCCTGACCCCGACACACTGAACATATCAAGGCTGAACAGGAGGAACTCAAATGCCCCTTTTCTCCACAGCGGTGACACAGCTTCGGCTGACCAGGGTAAAAAACAGTCATCCTATCCCTCCCTATAAAAGCTGAGGAGGGCAGGTGACGGACAACATTCCCATCCCTGGCCAACCTGACTGTAACTGACCAACCCCCAGTCCAGATGTTACGCTCATCAAGGATTTTATTGGGCTTGGTCAAAACCTCCCCATAGTTCCTTAACCAAACCTCTAGATCCCGGGCAGGGACACTCTCATTAGTGAGGATAATTGTGATTTTTTTTACTGTAGACCTCTGAGAAACTGCAACTGGGGCCAGACCTTCCCATTCAGGTCTTGACCTGCACCGAGCCTCATATCTCTCCCAGAACAGGTCAAGACCCTCTGGCCTGGTGAAGCTAACTGTATAATCCCGGCTCCCAGCTACATGTATAAAGGCATACAGATCATTTGCCCCAAAACCCATCTCCAAAATCAAATCCACCACTGCACGCCGTGCTGGAGGGATCGCACCACCTTCCCATTTCAGAATAACAACATTACGTCTGGGACCCCCAGCAGAAGCCAGAGACCCAAGACCAGATCCTGGGGTGCTCAAAGTGGTAGCCTGTAGGGGAAAACCCCGCTTGGGAGCAGAGCTACCAGGAGCAGAGCGTACCACCTGAGCAAAGGTAGGTTTATCAGGGCCAAGGCCCCACACTGAAGTCACATTAGTCTGTACATCATTATCAACTCTCTGAACTGAACTGAAAGAATCCATAGCAGGACGATTGTCCATCACACTGATACTGGGGTGATTGTTATCAGTCACACAAACATTCACATTCCCATCAGGAATAATCACAGTTTCTGCTGCAATACCAGCTGTCTCCTGAAGCTGTGCTGTAGAGTCCTCAGCAGCTGTGGGGCAAACAGCTTTGGACTCAGCTAAAGGGGGGTTAATGGGCTCTGCTGACACCTGTGGTTCTTCTACAGAAATGACATTTTTTAAAAGTAACTCTTGCTGCATTGCAGCATCAGCAGGCACAACATTGCTGCACACAGGATCAGCAGCCTGATTGTCATTAGGCACATTGTCGGTGTTGAAAGGCACAAAAACAGTCTTATCCACAACATGGGACTTGGCAGTCTTTACCTTATCAGGTACATCATCCGTAATGTCCTCTTCATTAAACATTAACTGATTCCTCCGCATAGGAGACTCCATTACCTGGATGGCCCTGAGCATGCCTCCTGAGTCCTGGGAAGGCATGGGGCTGCTTACCTCTCCCTGAGGGGACAGGGGGTCAGAACTGGGGGTCTCCTCCTCCACCTCCATCTTTGTCATCCTTCCAAACCTCCTGTCATTTCCAAACTTCTCCT